>NW_027317392.1:0-15734 GCF_032062135.1 Pyxicephalus adspersus | reverse complement strand
GATTTAGCACAAAGTATGTAGGTGAAGAATACACCTGAATTAATAGATTGTTTAACTGTTTTAGCTCTCATATCTATAAACCCATTATGAAAGTAATTTTGTTTTACATTTCCATAATGGGCCTGTTTATTTGGTGATCATTTTATCAACTCCAACTAATATCTAATATATATATTGTTTTATTAGGGGGTGAAAAATAGTCTTTTTTACCATATTGTTTTGCAAAAATTATTTTTTTATGGAATCTCTGAAAAAAGCTAATTTTTTAGTTTTGACCAATAGATTTACTGTGAGTACATAATGCATTCTATATTTTGTTATATTTAAATTTTTACCTAAAGGTTACTGTCATAAATAACTGACCTATGTATTTTTTTCTGTGCAAAAGGGTCATTTTGTTTTCTTTAACCTGTCTTTTGTAGATGATCATACCATTAGTACATAGACTAACACAACCCTTTTTTTCGTGATCGAATGTAATGTACTTGAAAAGTATTAGCTAAAGATGGACGAAATATCTTTGAGTATCGAGATTAGTTACAGCGCTGTCTGCCAAAGGAATGGTAATAATGTTATTTCTTATTATGTTTGTCACTGCCATGGAAGGGAAATATGTTTTATCCTATAGGATGTATCCAGCAGGAAGTTATTATAAACCAGCAATCAATACAAATGTTATCAGCTTTTAGCCAGTTACTAAGGTAAAGTAAGGTTACTAGACAGAGTTCAGCATTCTCTATTGGCTGTTGGTTGTAACGATCAGGCCTTTTTTCCAACTCTTTTTTTTTTGATAGGCTGCAAAAAGCCTGTTATGAACAGTATGTCAGCCCATCTCTAATCTATGCAATCCAAACATTGTCATTGGTATCAATATCTTCTTTTTATAATGCATTGTAAAGCTCAGGGGACTTGCAGCTAGCAAACTTTTTAATAACATTTTCTTTTAGTGTAATATAACAATTGGGGTCATGTGCTAATCGAAATATCAATAAAGTTCAGATAAATTAGCATAATTATCTACCATTGGCATAATCAGTTTCTAGTATTAAATGTCTACCAAATCAACGTATGATTTTTTTTTGTAGGTATAGCTTTTTCTCTAAAACTGGACATTATCTTTAATGTGATGATGTCCAGCACACATAAAATGTTTCTCGATGTCACATTGCAGAGTCATTGAGATTCAGTCATTTTAATTAATCATGTTGAATAATTCCTGTAGTAATATTTATGCTAGCTGCCTAATGTGTATTGTTATACATTCAGATAGATTAAACAGCTGGTATGATGAGCTCAGGAATTTAGGTACTGTTCTGGCCTTAATGAATGCATGAAAACATTATTTTTATGCCTTCCTTGAGGATACTTTACAAAAGATGAATATGGTCAAAACCTGCATGCTGTATAATTCAGTATACAATTTCCTTGAATATTCCATGTGTTTAGTGCTAAAGAGAAAAAGACAAAAGCTTAGGTAAAGCTGTAATAAAGTTTTTCATGGAGGCATTTAATGGAAAAGGCTTTGCGTCTTTCAAATAGGTCAGCCTAGGTTGGATGAGATTGTAGATATGAAAGACTGAACCATAGGGAAAGGCTTTAAAAAAGTCTACATTAACTTTACCTAACTTTAAATATATCCATGCTTAGGTAAAGGTGGCTAGGAAAACAAGTATAGTTTTGTTTTTAACAGGAGCCATGTGATCACGAAATCAATCCTAATGATAACCCCAAAAAGAACACTACTTTTACCAACCTTTACTTTTTTCCAAGAAATCCATGTGATCAGTGACCGTGTTAGCAATGACCTGGTATAATTAATGTCTTCGGTAATAAAGCTAATCCTATCCCCAACACTTACATTAACAAAACCTGCCTAACCACTGTACGTTTTCTTTTCACATTGACTCTAATGTATTCTGCCAAAATGGTATAGTTAGAAAACAAAGGATATACAACCGATCAACAATAATTCAAGATTATTTTGAATAATCGTATAGAGCATGATTCTGTACATGCTGTAGCGATATGATTGTTCAAGTATATATCAGCAATAATGTACACACACTAGATACAATCGTTTGAATGATGCAAACAGTGACGTACAGGAGAAAGTGTACCACAGAACAATCCACGATCTCCGAACAACCGTAAACACAATAGATAGCGAACGATCGTCACCCAATCAGATCCGCTGGGACGGTCGTTCGTCTCCATCAACAACCCTTGTTCATCAATGTCGTTGGCCAGATCTTGTGCACTTTTTGTTTTGTTAACGATTATCGGACGATCGGCCGTTAATCGTTCGTTTCAACAATAATTATTGCACGTGTGTACGTAGCCTAATTTATCTGAAGAAGTATTAGTCTACTCCGAAACATGCTGGTTATATGTTGAGCAGAAAGGTTAAGCTCATTGCTCTGCTTCTTGTTCTTTCTCTGTCCTGACCTGGGAAAAGGACCAAGCCTGTAAGTGTTACAGAACTGCAGCAGAGAAAAATCCAGTCTCCTGCCTTTCCAGACAGAGCTGTAATGTGTGTAAATCTAAGATGGTTAGAAATGGTTAGAAATACAAACCCATTGGCAGGGAAAACATCTCTCATATATGTTCTTTATCCCCTTATTTAGAGGTTTGGCTTGAGTTTAACCTTTTAAATGTGCCTGACTGTAAAAGGAATGATGACTCCATAAACAATAAGGGTCAATGGCAGAAATCGGTATTGTTTTTAAGAAATAGCACTTAATAGAGTTTATAGTTTGTTGGTCTTTTTAAATGCCAGTAAGACTTAGCAAAGCCGTTCTTAATAAGGAGAACTAAACATTTAATGCCAGGCACAAAACATCTTCATTACTATAGGTGTTTTCAAATATTGAAGATGTAACAGCTTGGCAACTGACACTTATTTTTTAGTGTACCTAATGAAATATGATTTTATAGGGCAGATAGGGCTTGTTGCATTATATATGGACAGATACCGTTTTCATTTTTTTACGCTTTTCATTTTGATGAGAAAGTTTATGAAAAATTGTAAAAAATAAATGATGTCGGTCCCATAAAAAAATATTTTTTTAGATAAAAAATATTTAATATCGAATGATACAAAAAAAAAAAGTAAACAAGCATCCTTTCTTCACAGTTTGTATTTTAAATTGTAACAGAATTGAAAAGATATTCAGATACTGTACAAAGAATTTTCACATAACATTTTTATGGTCTATCATTTTAATCACATGACTGGGAACTAATATATTTGGCTGATGGCCATCACTTTACCACAAAAGCACTCCAGCAACACCATGATCACCTTATGTATTTGCACACTTTGGGACACATACCTAAATTCAGTTACCTGTGGAAGGGGAGTTCCTTCATTTCACTATGTACGTGAATACTCAAAAAATAACAATCTGCCATCCACTTCTCTTCTATGGATTTCATCACTAGGGATGAGCAAGAATGCCTCTGGCATTCTCTCGAAAATATCCTTGAATTTCCAATGGTTCCGCAAAATTTCCACGAACCATCAGGAGAGGAAATGGGAATCTCCCTTTTTGCGATCCCCGGGGCACTGGAGGTTAAATAACTTCTAGTGCCCTGGGGATCACACACTCTTCTCAATGATTGCAGCCACAGCTGCAATCATTGATGAGCTCAGTGTGCGATCCCCAGGGCACTAGAGGTTAATTAACCTCCAGTGCCCCGGGGATTGCCTGCTGTCACAGCTGTGTTTTGCCCACCTTTCTGTGCCGAAGGACCACAACCTGGCAGTAACCAGGGAGGCAACATCCTCACCATCAGAGGCTCTGGAGAGGTCCTGGTTACTGCTTAGTCTCTGGGCCTTGGCCCTTCTCAGGGCTCACACCAGCTCTGTGCAAGCCGTAGCCCCATGTAGTGGTCTTGTCTCCTCAAGCGTGACAAGAATTTTGGTTTATAATAGGTCACACCTAGTGGCATGTCCTGGAACTGCATTTGTCTCTGATTTGATAGATCAGAACTGTCAAGGATAAGCTGTTTGAAACACAGCTTTATCTGCTGGTTGTCAACAATAATGCACAAACAATCATTTTAAAGCAAGTGACCATCATAACCAACTCATCATCATAACCAACTCAAAAGTACAAAATGTAAAAAGGGACAAAAAATAATAAGTGAGTGCAGAGTGAGTCCATGTGTTTTTAAAATGTCCCCTATTCAATACATTTTTAAAAAAATAATACACCATGGATGTATTTATCCACTTTCTTTTACTGGCACTTCTTTTGTTGACTACTGTTTTATATGTTAGCAGTAACAACCACATTTTGTGCTCTAGGTTTACACTTGGGTCAATGTAGTTTACCTGTTTTTTTAGGTAAAAGCACGTACCCTGTTATATATTTATATCAGTTTATATACAAGTATATATGGTTAATATGTTGATATGTTTTTCTCTTTTTTACCTTATCATATTTATAGCTTCTGCCAACTTGTTACTTCTGAAAAAGCAATAGTCAGGAACATGTTGAGATCACTGGTTAAATGCCTCTCTCATAAACAATTAAAAGTTAGTGACAAAAGTAGAGGAACACAAGTTTTAAGATGTATGCATTTTGCAGAGTTGCTTTGGTTACAGCTTTCTTCAAACTCATTGCTATTTTTAAATCTCTAGTTCATTTTTTTTAATATATGTAAAATAAATAAAAATATATGTTATTGCATTAAATATATATAATGACACAATATTTTATACTTGTACTAGGTATACCAATTATGTTCCTAGCAGTTACTAACTGGTAAACGGTTTGAGTATATTACTGATAAATTGGGGGACTGGCATACTGTGTGGTGCCACTATCTTCTATATTAGTGTATTACAATGCTTCAAAAAGTAAAGTAAAATAGTAAAATGTACAGCACTGTGTAATATGTTGGCGCTATATAAATACTGTTTATTATAAATAATATTATTAAAATAAAAATGGTAATAAAATAGCCAATACAACAAATTATGGTTTATTAAGAGTCATAAGGGGGTTTAACTTTTTTGTACAGTTTACAGTTTTCAGCTCTCCCAATAGTATCAGCTGGCCTGATGAATACTGTGTATCAAGAGTATCCGCCAGAATTAAAACAGAAAAATCTAGAAAAGCCTTTTTCCCAGTGTAATTTGTAAGCCTGGGCTGTTTTACAGAGTGTAGGATACAGATACAACCTCTCCTGACACCGGCACACATTACAAGAATAAAGCTGTGTACACATGTCAAATGATTCTCGCCTGAGATGAGTCGGGCTCTTCTTGGGGTAAAACCTGACATGTGAACAGCACTTTTCATCAATCCTCCATAAAGGATTGATGAACAACAGATTGGGAAAGACAGCTTTGCACAACCAGGCACTGTTCACTCATTCTCCCCCTCCCTTCTCCATAAAAGAGATCTGCATTGTGTGTACAGTGCTCACTTGTTCGCCTGTCACTGGAAATAAATCACAAAAAATCTCATACTGCAACAATGATCTTACATGTGTTCATAACCTAAAATAGACATTTTCGTATCTTTACAATCAATATTGATGTACTTTGTAACTTCAGAGGCTATTAATGCAAATCTATCTTTCAGAGAGTTGCTACAGTAGTGGTTAGCTTGTCCTTTCACATTTTAAAGGAAATGTTAGCTCATAGTATGAAAACCACATTGCTGAATGTGATGTCTATAATTTTGTTCCCTACTTTTTACTATAATACTGATATTCTTTGCCTTTTTATCCATTCCAGACAGAGCTGGACATAATGTATATTTCCTGACCTCCCAAGCTATATGTCTTGACTATATGGCTGACTGGCTAGCTTGATACGGCCTTTATTAGAAGTGTAGAACAGACTGTAGCCATACTACACTAGCAGTCCAGTTCTAGGTGTATTGCCACAGAGTAGGTGAACTGCTAATACACATTCAACCAATGCCAAAACTGTGCAGAAGTGGGATGTGGAGGGATCGGAGACATGGAGCATATCTGGTGGTCTTGCCTGGTTGCACAAGAATTCAAGAGAAAGGTATTCGACTTTCTCACCCTGGTGGTACAAACTTCTATTCCCATTAGCCTGGAAAGCGCCCTATTAAGCAAAATTGATATACCATTGCCGAAATTCACAAGTAAATTTTGTAATTATCTGCTCCTAGCGGGTAGAATCACACTGTCCCGGGCCTGTAAACCACCATCAATACCAATGGCCCCATTATCGATGAAATTAAATTGGATAATGGTGAATGATTAGCTCACCTGTACTATTACAGATACCCCACATTACTTTGAACGTACCTGGGATGCATGGATCGCACACTCATGTCTGGTATACATATACCAGTATATACTGACAAAGCATTATTGTTGGTGAGACATGATTGATATTAAATAAATTGTGCTAACCCAACACTAACCATGTTACTTAAACAAATAGAATATTAACTACAACCATTTTCCTTAGCTGCTAATACCTACATTTCAATGCAAATTTCAATACCTAAATTTCAATGCAAAATAAACCTATTGACAGTTTTAAAAGTGTTTCCCACCTATACTTTCTTTTCCATTTTTAGAAAAACTAGATGTTTCCCAGGGTCCAATAATCTCCCTAGCAATTGTTCAGGATCTTTGCAACAACTCAAACACAGGAGAAATGAAATTATTAAAAATAAAAATTTAACTGTGACTTGTGACTATTTGTTCCAACCTCAAAATTGGGTCAAATTAGAGCTGGTCAATAAGGCAAATTCTGTTACTTCAGCACTGTGAGGCTAGGCTTAGCCCTGTATCAGGATCCAGTAATCTTCTCTAACTTCCGTCAGCTGGCACCTTCATTAAGTCACTCACGCTACATCTGTAGTTCTTAAAGAATCAGCGTCTGCAGATTTACCAGTGGGTGGCACTGACTGGTACTGTATCGCTCACTGTAACCCCTAATCATTTTCTATGGGGCTGCCACGGGTATAAGCTACTTGTAGCATCTTCCCCAGAGCAGTGGTTCAGTGGAATGAGAAAATCAGTAATTGCACCACATTTTGTTCCACTACCTGCTAAGAACAGCGACAACATTTTGTCACATGTAAGTCAATGTCATGCATTGCAAATGTCAGTGTAGACAGCCTAAATATTGTGAAATACCTACCTTGTTAAATTTAAGAGGCACGATTTAGCACAAAGTATGTAGGTGAAGAATACACCTGAATTAATAGATTGTTTAACTGTTTTAGCTCTCATATCTATAAACCCATTATGAAAGTAATTTTGTTTTACATTTCCATAATGGGCCTGTTTATTTGGTGATCATTTTATCAACTCCAACTAATATCTAATATATATATTGTTTTATTAGGGGGTGAAAAATAGTCTTTTTTACCATATTGTTTTGCAAAAATTATTTTTTTATGGAATCTCTGAAAAAAGCTAATTTTTTAGTTTTGACCAATAGATTTACTGTGAGTACATAATGCATTCTATATTTTGTTATATTTAAATTTTTACCTAAAGGTTACTGTCATAAATAACTGACCTATGTATTTTTTTCTGTGCAAAAGGGTCATTTTGTTTTCTTTAACCTGTCTTTTGTAGATGATCATACCATTAGTACATAGACTAACACAACCCTTTTTTTCGTGATCGAATGTAATGTACTTGAAAAGTATTAGCTAAAGATGGACGAAATATCTTTGAGTATCGAGATTAGTTACAGCGCTGTCTGCCAAAGGAATGGTAATAATGTTATTTCTTATTATGTTTGTCACTGCCATGGAAGGGAAATATGTTTTATCCTATAGGATGTATCCAGCAGGAAGTTATTATAAACCAGCAATCAATACAAATGTTATCAGCTTTCAGCCAGTTACTAAGGTAAAGTAAGGTTACTAGACAGAGTTCAGCATTCTCTATTGGCTGTTGGTTGTAACGATCAGGCCTTTTTTCCAACTCTTTTTTTTTTGATAGGCTGCAAAAAGCCTGTTATGAACAGTATGTCAGCCCATCTCTAATCTATGCAATCCAAACATTGTCATTGGTATCAATATCTTCTTTTTATAATGCATTGTAAAGCTCAGGGGACTTGCAGCTAGCAAACTTTTTAATAACATTTTCTTTTAGTGTAATATAACAATTGGGGTCATGTGCTAATCGAAATATCAATAAAGTTCAGATAAATTAGCATAATTATCTACCATTGGCATAATCAGTTTCTAGTATTAAATGTCTACCAAATCAACGTATGATTTTTTTTTGTAGGTATAGCTTTTTCTCTAAAACTGGACATTATCTTTAATGTGATGATGTCCAGCACACATAAAATGTTTCTCGATGTCACATTGCAGAGTCATTGAGATTCAGTCATTTTAATTAATCATGTTGAATAATTCCTGTAGTAATATTTATGCTAGCTGCCTAATGTGTATTGTTATACATTCAGATAGATTAAACAGCTGGTATGATGAGCTCAGGAATTTAGGTACTGTTCTGGCCTTAATGAATGCATGAAAACATTATTTTTATGCCTTCCTTGAGGATACTTTACAAAAGATGAATATGGTCAAAACCTGCATGCTGTATAATTCAGTATACAATTTCCTTGAATATTCCATGTGTTTAGTGCTAAAGAGAAAAAGACAAAAGCTTAGGTAAAGCTGTAATAAAGTTTTTCATGGAGGCATTTAATGGAAAAGGCTTTGCGTCTTTCAAATAGGTCAGCCTAGGTTGGATGAGATTGTAGATATGAAAGACTGAACCATAGGGAAAGGCTTTAAAAAAGTCTACATTAACTTTACCTAACTTTAAATATATCCATGCTTAGGTAAAGGTGGCTAGGAAAACAAGTATAGTTTTGTTTTTAACAGGAGCCATGTGATCACGAAATCAATCCTAATGATAACCCCAAAAAGAACACTACTTTTACCAACCTTTACTTTTTTCCAAGAAATCCATGTGATCAGTGACCGTGTTAGCAATGACCTGGTATAATTAATGTCTTCGGTAATAAAGCTAACCCTATCCCCAACACTTACATTAACAAAACCTGCCTAACCACTGTACCTTTTCTTTTCACATTGACTCTAATGTATTCTGCCAAAATGGTATAGTTAGAAAACAAAGGATATACAACCGATCAACAATAATTCAAGAATATTTTGAATAATCGTATAGAGCATGATTCTGTACATGCTGTAGCGATATGATTGTTCAAGTATATATCAGCAATAATGTACACACACTAGATACAATCGTTTGAATGATGCAAACAGTGACGTACAGGAGAAAGTGTACCACAGAACAATCCACGATCTCCGAACAACCGTAAACACAATAGATAGCGAACGATCGTCACCCAATCAGATCCGCTGGGACGGTCGTTCGTCTCCATCAACAACCCTTGTTCATCAATGTCGTTGGCCAGATCTTGTGCACTTTTTGTTTTGTTAACGATTATCGGACGATCGGTCGTTAATCGTTCGTTTCAACAATAATTATTGCACGTGTGTACGTAGCCTAATTTATCTGAAGAAGTATTAGTCTACTCCGAAACATGCTGGTTATATGTTGAGCAGAAAGGTTAAGCTCATTGCTCTGCTTCTTGTTCTTTCTCTGTCCTGACCTGGGAAAAGGACCAAGCCTGTAAGTGTTACAGAACTGCAGCAGAGAAAAATCCAGTCTCCTGCCTTTCCAGACAGAGCTGTAATGTGTGTAAATCTAAGATGGTTAGAAATGGTTAGAAATACAAACCCATTGGCAGGGAAAACATCTCTCATATATGTTCTTTATCCCCTTATTTAGAGGTTTGGCTTGAGTTTAACCTTTTAAATGTGCCTGACTGTAAAAGGAATGATGACTCCATAAACAATAAGGGTCAATGGCAGAAATCGGTATTGTTTTTAAGAAATAGCACTTAATAGAGTTTATAGTTTGTTGGTCTTTTTAAATGCCAGTAAGACTTAGCAAAGCCGTTCTTAATAAGGAGAACTAAACATTTAATGCCAGGCACAAAACATCTTCATTACTATAGGTGTTTTCAAATATTGAAGATGTAACAGCTTGGCAACTGACACTTATTTTTTAGTGTACCTAATGAAATATGATTTTATAGGGCAGATAGGGCTTGTTGCATTATATATGGACAGATACCGTTTTCATTTTTTTACGCTTTTCATTTTGATGAGAAAGTTTATGAAAAATTGTAAAAAATAAATGATGTCGGTCCCATAAAAAAATATTTTTTTAGATAAAAAATATTTAATATCGAATGATACAAAAAAAAAAAGTAAACAAGCATCCTTTCTTCACAGTTTGTATTTTAAATTGTAACAGAATTGAAAAGATATTCAGATACTGTACAAAGAATTTTCACATAACATTTTTATGGTCTATCATTTTAATCACATGACTGGGAACTAATATATTTGGCTGATGGCCATCACTTTACCACAAAAGCACTCCAGCAACACCATGATCACCTTATGTATTTGCACACTTTGGGACACATACCTAAATTCAGTTACCTGTGGAAGGGGAGTTCCTTCATTTCACTATGTACGTGAATACTCAAAAAATAACAATCTGCCATCCACTTCTCTTCTATGGATTTCATCACTAGGGATGAGCAAGAATGCCTCTGGCATTCTCTCGAAAATATCCTTGAATTTCCAATGGTTCCGCAAAATTTCCACGAACCATCAGGAGAGGAAATGGGAATCTCCCTTTTTGCGATCCCCGGGGCACTGGAGGTTAAATAACTTCTAGTGCCCTGGGGATCACACACTCTTCTCAATGATTGCAGCCACAGCTGCAATCATTGATGAGCTCAGTGTGCGATCCCCAGGGCACTAGAGGTTAATTAACCTCCAGTGCCCCGGGGATTGCCTGCTGTCACAGCTGTGTTTTGCCCACCTTTCTGTGCCGAAGGACCACAACCTGGCAGTAACCAGGGAGGCAACATCCTCACCATCAGAGGCTCTGGAGAGGTCCTGGTTACTGCTTAGTCTCTGGGCCTTGGCCCTTCTCAGGGCTCACACCAGCTCTGTGCAAGCCGTAGCCCCATGTAGTGGTCTTGTCTCCTCAAGCGTGACAAGAATTTTGGTTTATAATAGGTCACACCTAGTGGCATGTCCTGGAACTGCATTTGTCTCTGATTTGATAGATCAGAACTGTCAAGGATAAGCTGTTTGAAACACAGCTTTATCTGCTGGTTGTCAACAATAATGCACAAACAATCATTTTAAAGCAAGTGACCATCATAACCAACTCATCATCATAACCAACTCAAAAGTACAAAATGTAAAAAGGGACAAAAAATAATAAGTGAGTGCAGAGTGAGTCCATGTGTTTTTAAAATGTCCCCTATTCAATACATTTTTAAAAAAATAATACACCATGGATGTATTTATCCACTTTCTTTTACTGGCACTTCTTTTGTTGACTACTGTTTTAAATGTTAGCAGTAACAACCACATTTTGTGCTCTAGGTTTACACTTGGGTCAATGTAGTTTACCTGTTTTTTTAGGTAAAAGCACGTACCCTGTTATATATTTATATCAGTTTATATACAAGTATATATGGTTAATATGTTGATATGTTTTTCTCTTTTTTACCTTATCATATTTATAGCTTCTGCCAACTTGTTACTTCTGAAAAAGCAATAGTCAGGAACATGTTGAGATCACTGGTTAAATGCCTCTCTCATAAACAATTAAAAGTTAGTGACAAAAGTAGAGGAACACAAGTTTTAAGATGTATGCATTTTGCAGAGTTGCTTTGGTTACAGCTTTCTTCAAACTCATTGCTATTTTTAAATCTCTAGTTCATTTTTTTTAATATATGTAAAATAAATAAAAATATATGTTATTGCATTAAATATATATAATGACACAATATTTTATACTTGTACTAGGTATACCAATTATGTTCCTAGCAGTTACTAACTGGTAAACGGTTTGAGTATATTACTGATAAATTGGGGGACTGGCATACTGTGTGGTGCCACTATCTTCTATATTAGTGTATTACAATGCTTCAAAAAGTAAAGTAAAATAGTAAAATGTACAGCACTGTGTAATATGTTGGCGCTATATAAATACTGTTTATTATAAATAATATTATTAAAATAAAAATGGTAATAAAATAGCCAATACAACAAATTATGGTTTATTAAGAGTCATAAGGGGGTTTAACTTTTTTGTACAGTTTACAGTTTTCAGCTCTCCCAATAGTATCAGCTGGCCTGATGAATACTGTGTATCAAGAGTATCCGCCAGAATTAAAACAGAAAAATCTAGAAAAGCCTTTTTCCCAGTGTCATTTGTAAGCCTGGGCTGTTTTACAGAGTGTAGGATACAGATACAACCTCTCCTGACACCGGCACACATTACAAGAATAAAGCTGTGTACACATGTCAAATGATTCTCGCCTGAGATGAGTCGGGCTCTTCTTGGGGTAAAACCTGACATGTGAACAGCACTTTTCATCAATCCTCCATAAAGGATTGATGAACAACAGATTGGGAAAGACAGCTTTGCACAACCAGGCACTGTTCACTCATTCTCCCCCTCCCTTCTCCATAAAAGAGATCTGCATTGTGTGTACAGTGCTCACTTGTTCGCCTGTCACTGGAAATAAATCACAAAAAATCTCATACTGCAACAATGATCTTACATGTGTTCATAACCTAAAATAGACATTTTCGTATCTTTACAATCAATATTGATGTACTTTGTAACTTCAGAGGCTATTAATGCAAATCTATCTTTCAGAGAGTTGCTACAGTAGTGGTTAGCTTGTCCTTTCACATTTTAAAGGAAATGTTAGCTCATAGTATGAAAACCACATTGCTGAATGTGATGTCTATAATTTTGTTCCCTACTTTTTACTATAATACTGATATTCTTTGCCTTTTTATCCATTCCAGACAGAGCTGGACATAATGTATATTTCCTGACCTCCCAAGCTATATGTCTTGACTATATGGCTGACTGGCTAGCTTGATACGGCCTTTATTAGAAGTGTAGAACAGACTGTAGCCATACTACACTAGCAGTCCAGTTCTAGGTGTATTGCCACAGAGTAGGTGAACTGCTAATACACATTCAACCAATGCCAAAACTGTGCAGAAGTGGGATGTGGAGGGATCGGAGACATGGAGCATATCTGGTGGTCTTGCCTGGTTGCACAAGAATTCAAGAGAAAGGTATTCGACTTTCTCACCCTGGTGGTACAAACTTCTATTCCCATTAGCCTGGAAAGCGCCCTATTAAGCAAAATTGATATACCATTGCCGAAATTCACAAGTAAATTTTGTAATTATCTGCTCCTAGCGGGTAGAATCACACTGTCCCGGGCCTGTAAACCACCATCAATACCAATGGCCCCATTATCGATGAAATTAAATTGGATAATGGTGAATGATTAGCTCACCTGTACTATTACAGATACCCCACATTACTTTGAACGTACCTGGGATGCATGGATCGCACACTGTTCCTCAGCTCAGTGTGATGTGGACCTTTCTGATGTGGACACTCCTTCTCCTCGCCCCCACCCAAACTACCTCCTTTTCTCATTACCTATTACTTGTATGACAGGTTAAGCAATATTACGGAGACTGCCAACATTTAT
Source organism: Pyxicephalus adspersus (assembly GCF_032062135.1). Taxonomy (NCBI): domain Eukaryota; kingdom Metazoa; phylum Chordata; class Amphibia; order Anura; family Pyxicephalidae; genus Pyxicephalus; species Pyxicephalus adspersus. Next base: position 2,116 of record NW_027317392.1, on the reverse strand, counting down.
GGAGATATGGTTATTTGCAGTTAGTTTAAGAAATACTCTGTAAAACTTTTGTAAACATTTTCTATTTTATTGAATAAAAATCTATTGAAATAAAACTGTGCAGAAGCCGAGGATCCACAGACAACTCAGCAGTCTAGCACTTTTAATTATTCAGAAATCCAGCACCGATTGTGAAATGCCCCAGCATACCCTACCAGCCGGAATAAACACAAAATTTCAAAGCAGAATTTTAATTTGCAATTCAAGCTCTGCTCTATGTTACTTTTTGAAATTGAACAAAGTTGAAATGGGTTCATGTCAGTTTTTTCCATCTTTGTCCAATCTTTGTCCAACTAGGAAGAGAGGGAATTTATCTAAATTTATATACTCAAAATGTGACCACATTGAAAGATTTCCCCTCTACTTCGGAGCTAGTGACAACCTATCAGGAATTTTCCTACTGACAACCTAAGAAAAAGTAAATGCCATCAAATAAAGTTTAACTTGAAAAAGAAAAGGAAAATGATAATTTTCCAAGATGCAAAATGAATTTTACTAAGCAGCTGGTCAAGACTAAAACATAGATTTTACAGGGGCAAAATTGTCCATCTTTAAAATGCAGGACTGTCCCTGGGAATCAGCGACACTTGGCAACTATGCTCTTACTATTATATGTGATTCTCTGGGACGTACATTAGAAAGGCTGACAGGAAACTGTAACTAGGGATCTGTGGATTTTTGTCTTTCTGATATATTTGGTTATGGCCTATTATAACAAATTGGCTCACTTTATCCAAACCACCGCACTCCAATGAGCAGCCCTTGTGACTGAGCACCATAAGTATCCATCATGCTTCATAATCATGTTTTAAGACTCGAGCATGACTAGGTAGGCTGTGCATAGCGCAATGAAAGAGAAAAAGATGATGTCTATTACATTAATAAGATTAAAATCTTATTATACTCTAGTTTGGCATAGAGAACTGAACAATCACTCAGTTCGCCTTTTTCTTCTTGTCTATTTTGCAAACATGATCCTTAAGTCATCTTCTCAGGCATAATTATACCAGAAGCTGAGATGTATTAATAAACTGGAAGGCTTTGAGTTATGGTTAGCTGGGGTAGTTAATTATGGTTCAGTGACTTACACTTCCCTGTCGCTGTACACCATAAGTCAGCCACTTTATTTTTTATTTCACCACAAATAAAATTATGGCCCTTCTCCTCATGGTAAAGGATCAGAGCCGTGGATTAGGCTAGTCTATGATCTACAAGCGAAAGGCAACAGCCCTGTTATGGATCTTTTTAAAGGGGTAAATAAACAGACGTATTATTATATGTTAGGCAGATCTTGTATGTTTGCATTTCATAAAAAATAAAATAAAATGAAGTTGCTGTTCTCTATGTAGACAGTATGATTCGATGGACTGGTTTTATTTAATCGCAATGATTTAAATAGCAGATATCTTTATTTCCATAATATAAACATTAGTTATAGCTGTATGTATTTTTTTACTGTGCCTAAAGTTTTTTTTTCTTTGTTCTTTTAGCAAGAAACTAATTTAATTATTCCTTGTCATATCACCAGGATTGAATACTCTAAAAGGTCAGCTCCCTAGAAATTTATGTCCCAAGACCACTTACCTTACAGTGTTTGGGATGCCGGGATACCTATCAGATCCCAGCAGACCCTGACTGGGAATTACATCTTTTCAGCCAATAAAGGGGGCCTAAGATTGAAACAAGGAAGAGAAGGGAGAAGAAAATGCCCTGCGAGGTAACTGGGACAGATGAGTGTATTTAAAATTTGCAGTCAGGCAGGTAGAGGTATTTTGTTCCATGTCACCTATCTCTGAAATAAAGTGCCTGTCTGGTTGCAAAAAAAAAAAAGTTTCAGTTATGTTACGAGTTAAGATAGCATAATTGTTTTGCTGGGGAAGAAATCAGAGGGACAATGAGGGGTTGGATAAGTTCTGTTATCCAGAAGGGGATGCTGACAACACTGGTTGGAATTTTAAGGCCGTAAAAGCATGTTGTCATGCCAAACAAGAAGTTATAAACACACTGCCCCTGATTCATCAATAAAATCCGCGCTCGCTGGAAGCGCGAAAGTACGCGCGGCCATCGATCGCGGATT
>NW_027317391.1:5276-15781 GCF_032062135.1 Pyxicephalus adspersus | reverse complement strand
TAAAATTGAATATAAGGTTGTAGTTCCTATGGTTAAGCAGACCCTCCTCAGTGCCCAACCTTCAGCTGTTTAGTAATTAATGTGTGTCCTATGGTAACTAGCCCTACAACTAGTTAGTTGGGGAATCATGATGGCTCAGGGGTTCGCACTCTTGCCTTTGCAGCGCTAGATCTTGGGTTCAACTCCTGGCCAGGACACTATCTGCATGGAGTTTGTGTGGGTTTCCTCTGGGTACTTTGGTTTCCTCCCACATTCCAAAATCATGCAGTTAGGTGAACTGGCATCCCCAAAAAATTGACCTTATATGACTATGGTAGGGACAATAGATTGTGAGCCCATTTGAGGGACAGTTAGTGTCATGACTATGAACTTTATACAGCGCTGCATAATATGATGGTGCTATATAAATACCGTGTAATAGTTAGTTGGCCAACCACTGTTTAAACAGTGTTTTTTATTGTTACACACAACTAGTTACTCCTAGCATTCCTGACTACTTTAGAGCACAGAAACATCATGCAGACCCTTCTGATTGTAGACATAGTTAGAAATGTGTCCTTAGTGCAGTCAGTCATTACAAAAGTCAAGGAAATATCTACTGAGAGAAATGGAACACAGTTTTGTCATCCTTCTGAACATGCTGGTTGCCGCTATTAAAAAGGTCATTATCGAACTGATCAAATCTGTATCATGTAAGTATTACAGGGATCTGAATTTTAGGAAACATTTTACTATGGAATTTTTGTTATGCAAATGACACACATACACTATACTTTGTCTAAACATCTTTACATGTGTTGAGAAAAACTAAAACTACATATATATATATAAAGGATAGAGATATTGGGATTTTCGATGGAAAATTATTGATATTATTTATCAAAGTTCTCAAAGGCTGGAGATGATAAACTTTCACCAGCAAAGCTGAGTGATTCAGCAAACCTGGAATGGATCTGGTTCATGATTGAAAACATTTGCTATCAAATTTGCCCATTAGTTAAAGCATCATCAGTAAATAATTAGTATTTCCTTAATTTAAAATTAGACAGACATCAAGTAGGGGTTAGATTCTATTAAATAAAAACTAGTGGGTGGTACTTTTTTGGCCCATAGTTCTAAGTACTGCCCTGAAAATGCACCACAACAAGCATGGTTTAATGATTCCTCTACAATCAACAAAGCTCATTCCTCCTTCTTACTGGGCAACTCTGCAAGGAAAGCACACTGTAAAGCTGTGTACACACGTCCAATAATTATCGTTAGAAATGAATGACCAATGACCAACGAATGACCGATTGGCCAAAATTTGTTCTAAAAAAGGTGTCCAACAACGCCGAAAAACAAGGATTTTCGTTGGAAATGAACGAACGACGCGGCGGATCTGATTGGTCCACGATCGTTCACTATCTATCGTGTGTACAGCCATTCCATTGGTTGTGGATGTTTCTGCAATAAACTTTCTCCTTTACATGTCACTCCCTGCATCATCCAAACAATTGTATCTAGCGTGTGGACACCATTGGTGGATTATATTTGAATGATCATATCGTTACAGCATGTACAGAATTGTGCACAATATGATTGTTCAAGTATAACCACGCATAATCGTTGATTAGTCGAAATTGTTTGTTTTCTAACGATAATTATTAGACTTGTGTACCTAGCTTAGGTCTTTGCACAACTGTTGTTCTGAAATAAAACAGATTAAAAAACATTAGGAACGTAGATTAATTTTTACCTCCCCCTATATATATATATTCTTCTTGCTCTTTTAATCCTAACAGTATAACTTTGTCTTTCTATGTAGGTACAATTGATAATGCTATTCCAGTACCTCAACCTGCTGAAAAAACAAAGCCTGCTGAATGTAAACCTAAGGAGGTAGGTTTTTGTGTTGACTATTATGTTATCATTGTTTAAAGATAAACCCCCACCCTGAAAGAATTGTGCAGATTAAATGGTAAACCCATTGGATGCACTTAGTACATCATTAGCTGTAATGTGTAATGCTCCTATGTAATGAGTAATGCAGGGGAAACCTCCAAAGAAGTTTGTAAGAGAATTAATCTCAAAGCCAACTAGAATACATTAGGAAATGTGTGTATATAAATATATGTACATTTCTTGAACAGGGTACCGCATAGGAAGACCTCTCTGCCGTCACCATTAAATTCCCCACCACCAACCAACCCCTTAAACCAGCAAACAAAAAACCAATACACAATTTTTGGAATAAATTGGTGACAGCAGCTCCTTTTATTAACACCATGTTTTAACCATTACAAACTTTTTAGTACAAATAACATTTTCAGTATAAACGGTACTAACTTGTCATGCAAGTCCATGAAAGTCACCAATCCTCTTTGTAATCCCGCTGTATCCGATCCACCACCAGACCCCCAGGCGCACCTACCCCGCCTCGGGGACAGTTAGCAGATCTCTATACTCCAACTTAGCCTCCACAACAACCAAGTGTCATGCAAGGCCCACCTTACTGTCCAAAAAAAAACAACCTTTTCCATGTCCCCATCTCTTTTTATTTTCAATTACCTCCCCTCTAACTTTCATGGACCCCAACAACCAAAACCCGCCCAGCTGCTGCGACAATAGTCCTCCTCCCACTTGAAATAGGGAGGGAGGGTGGGAACACAGTCACCAGCAAAAAAATTTTAAAATGCTGCCCCCCACCCACGGAAGTCTCCTTTTAACTCTTAACCTCTCACCTCCCCTTTTCCTTACCCACCAATCCACAGCTTCCATCTTTTCCCCCATTTTTTTTTTGAACCCCCAACCTCAGCCCTCTGTACACTCTTTGCCACGAGGCTCCTTTCAAACCTCCTCCTTCCTCCGGCCTCCTTACTTGAACTTTTAACCCCCCAATGTTCGGTCTTCTCTGCCCCCCCTGTCATGAGGCCCTTCGCCCATTTTATTGCTTCAGGCCTGCTTTCTCTTTTGGCTGTGAAGGTAGGGGGATATCACATTGCAGGACACTGTAGAACATCAGTAAACGTTATTTATTATGGCTCAGAGGTAAGTCAAAACAGCTTAGCTCAGCAAAACAAAACAACTTAATTTAGAAATAAGTACAATTAGGTCAGCAAATTAAGTCCTACCCCCAAGCAGCTACACCAGAAGGAAACTTGATACGTATGGGTGTTTAGTATCGGCCTTACTCCGGACAGCTCCAGACATACCTGTAAGGCCAGTCTAAAAACCCAACCTGTACTGAGGTGGAAAAGCAAGGCCCACCTATATCCAACCCTTCGATCCCTGAGTCTGGGCCCTATAATAATTTCATCAAACACTAACTGTAGGTCATAAACCAAACGTTCCCAGACTCTTTCTGCAGTAGGCCATCTGTTCTTAAAATGTCCATAACCTGGAAACATACCTACCATCCAGGAGGTATGTTTCCTCATGTTTAATATTGGTAAAACAATTACAAGAAATTGCAGCCTAATGGTAAACAGTTACAAAGTAGAATATACACTGCTGGGAAAGTATTGGTTATATGGCTAATGGTATGATGAAATATGTTAGTGATGCCATTATCTGCTGGATAATTCTTGTGTAGGGAAAACAGAAAGTAAATACAAAATGTGAAATAACTGTAAAGAGAGGAAAGGGAAAGACAGAAGTGCATTGTGCAAGAAGAGAAGAGATATTTATATGGAAGCATTACCATTTTTTATTATAACCTGGAAAAAATTAAAATATACTTGCTGAATGCTCTCCCATCATTATACACAAATTAAGGAGATTGGGATGATACAAGACAACACAGCGCCAACACATATGCTAAGACTTTCCCCTTGGAGAGATAAGGAGCTGCATATGGTCATCAAAATTAATGATTTAGAGAATTATTAGGAAATGAAACAAGGAGTATGGATATAGAGTTCCTCTGGAGGTAGATCTAATAATCCATATTAATAAATAATAAAGGAACTTACACAAAAGATGAAATACTGTTTGCAGATGTCTGCACAGGCATAACGTCAGCATAGGTCTCATCTAAGGAAAGGATAACATTGGCAGCCTGCTGACCCGTTTCTGCCACGGCAAGGAGTCGGGGAAGATCACGATAGGCATCAGGACCAGCTAATACATCCACCAGCTTCTCTCTCTGTAAGATTTCCTCTTTCAGCCGCTCTGCCATACATCCTTTACAGGACAACAAAACATTATGATTAGAAATAAACCTTGCTACCACCAAGTGCTGGTGTTGTTTTATCCATCACCTCTGCAATCATTTGACCAACTTGCCACTAAGAGGTTGCATTGTGACTATTGATTGTACAGCACAGAGTGTCATATCTTAGCACCTATAAATACTGTTTAATAATATTTTTATTAATATTATTAATATTATTGAGCTCAATGAGTCAAAAGGGAACACACGCTCCCAGTTCATAGGGTTTTGTTTGATTGGACCAGGATGGTCAGGCTTGCAGGTAATGTTAGGGTTCTTTTTTTATAACAAAGCCCAATATAATCTTCAAGTACTGTATGAAAAAAAGCTCTCTGTATTCAACTTGTAAACCTTTTTACAAATATTAAAAAAATAAATAAATAAAAGAGTTTATAATTTGATAAATGGCAACAAAAGATTACCAAATGTCATGATAATAAATACCCATTCTGTCTAATAAACACAAGCAAGGTCTCAGAATAGCTTCATTTATTGTGGCTATGGGTAGTTTAACTTCCCATTTAAAAGTCAAAAGTAGAAATTTTTGTTAGCAATTCTATTTGCGGTTAATGTTATGTACTGTTATGATATTCCAAGAGTGTGCCTGGGATACATTTGCTTCACAAACCTAACAATCCTATCCTTAGTGGTCCATGGGATTTATTTCGGGTTTTCTTTAAATGCGCAAGTTGCTTTAGACGGTTCCATATGGTCTGTTCTGCTTTTTCCCTGCCAACAGATATTAGAGTTAAATGTCACAGATAATGGCATTATTATTATTATACAGTATTTATATAGCGCCGAGATATTACGCAGCGCTTTACAAAGTCCATACTCATGTCACTAGCTGTCCTTCAAAGGGGCTCACAATCTACTCTCCCTACCATAGTCATATGTCTTTTCCACAGTCTAAGGGTAATATGGGGGTAAGCCAATTGACCCTATGGCATATCATAATGACAATATATAAAGTATTATCCTGGAGATTGTTTTTGTCCATCTCTAGACAAACCCCTTGAAAAACCTAAAGTATAACGACTACATCATAGTAATAAACAAAACACTGAAATGTATCATGATAAAGCTATTACAGAAATTAGGAAATCCCGGCCTAAAACTCCATTGACTGTTCAAAGTTTAACGTCAGCCTTACCTTCCATCTCACAGTTTTACAGCCTCCTCTCCTATACTGAAATGAATTTACATCCACCAGCTTCTCTCTCTGTAAGATTTCCTCTTTCAGCCGCTCTGCCATACATCCTTTACAGGACAACAAAACATTATGATTAGAAATAAGCCTTGCTACCACCAAGTGCTGGTGTTGTTTTATCCATCACCTCTGCAATCATTTGACCAACTTGCCACTAAGAGGTTGCATTGTGACTATTTATTGTACAGCACAGAGTGTCATATCTTAGCACCTATAAATACTGTTTAATAATATTTTTATTATTATTATTAATATTATTGAGCTCAATGAGTCAAAAGGGAACACACGCTCCCAGTTCATAGGGTTTTGTTTGCTTGGACCAGGATGGTCAGGCTTGCAGGTAATGTTAGGGTTCTTTTTTTATAACAAAGCCCAATATAATCTTCAAGTACTGTATGAAAAAAAAAGCTCTCTGTATTCAACTTGTAAACCTTTTTACAAATATTAAAAAAATAAATAAATAAAAGTTTATAATTTGATAAATGGCAACAAAAGTTTACCAAATGTCATGATAATAAATACCCATTCTGTCTAATAAACACAAGCAAGGTCTCAGAATAGCTTCATTTATTGTGGCTATGGGTAGTTTAAGGATAACGTCAGAGCCTAGATGGGGTGATGACAAAACATGCGATGTGATAGTAATAGTAATTGACCTAAGGAGGGTTACATTGAAGAGGAACTCTTGCTTCCGAATACATTTAAGTAGCAGGTCTGCTCTAAAAGGGCAAAAGCCTATACTTTACAATTTCACACCTTTTTCAACAACTTTATTTTGTTTATATTAGCTTTTCAGAATTTTACATTTGTAAATGTTAAATGATACAGTTTTATTTAAAGGTTTATATATCCACCCAAAAAAGGGACACATGAAAAAGAAAGAGGGACAGAGGTCTAAAGAGGGACCAGGATCTAAAAAAATTGTCAATCACTCCAAATCATTGTCATTTGGGGGATATGCAAAACCCATCTCTAACTCTCTAACATAGGGTAAGCTCACAATCCTTTGCTCCACATGCACACTTAGTTATAGTTATCTCTTCTTTATATGGCTGCAGCCTTTGGACTGAATGTGATTTTGCTTAAATGGGACTTTTTTCTACTGTAATTTGTGCATGGTAATAAATGCCTATCTGAGTGTATGGGACAAGCAAGCATTGCCAACTAGCAACTAGTTTTTTATCAGCCAGATTGTAACAATCCGGAGGAAGAGAAGTATAAACCAGAAAGGTGTTGGGGATTGCCAACCTAGCCTGGACAGACAGCAGTCAGAATCTTTGCCATAAGGACACTGAAAATGTTGTGTCATTGGGACTAAAAGCAGTTGGAAATCTTAATGACACTAACAGCATAAAAAAACCTGTATATATTTAAACGTTTTCCAACATTATAAAAGTAAAACTTAAACTGAATGTCCACATTAAACTGTTGTCTTTTTATCATCATCATAAAAAACAAAGAAACAATATAACAATATAACATATAACAATATAAACAACATGCTACCACCATGCTACCACCTTTCATAATAGGCTGAATATAGGAAAAGAAATGAGATATATACTGCATTATATGTAACAGAATTAATAACTCATACTTATACTTAGCAATTTATTTACAAAATAAAATTAACACATTCATGCACTAGAACATCCAAACAAAACATTCTACTCCATATAAAATATAGTTTCAATACTTGAATACTTACTCTTAAATAAATCCCAACAGAATAGTTTAAAGACTCAGTTCTCTCTGCATTAAAATACCAAATCTTGTCTAAAACTGTAGAGGTACCTTAAAAATAAATGTAACAAAAAAAGTGAAAAGGTTGCAAAACAAAATATTTGACATGTATTAAATCTAAAAAACTTTTTTGATTTGTTTTGAAATAGTGGAGAAGGATAAGAACTTCTGGCAAGTTTTTACTGACATTCAGTGCTATATTAGAGAGATTTATTCTCACTTTCTATGATGATAACATTGCTTTTAAATGACAAGAAGTACAGTAAAATTTGCAAGAGCTACATGTACAAAAATACAAATTTGAAAGTCATTTTAATAAACAATTTTTTCTGTCTATGTTGCCATTGAAACATTGCCATTGTTGTAAGAAGATCAGGATGTGAGTGTAGATCTAATAATCTAATATATATCCAAGGCAGACCTGGATAGCAACAAATACTCTTAAAAAAAAAGAAAAAAATTTGGTGGGGTATACACGTTTATTTGAGCATATTAGAGGATTGTGTTTTGCTATGTGTGAGAACTTACACATGAGTTATGACTTTCTCTTCCACCTGCATGTAAAAGTACACTTATGTCTGTTATGGACCACTCAGGCAGTATTAGGCAAGTATTGGGTTGTAGGAGCACAATGGTCATTTTGCAATTGCCTCTGGCTCTCAGAGCTCTGGACCTTTCCTTATCAGCATGACTGCAACACAAATATATTCTGAACAGGTTCTTACAGCTGACTTTTTTTAAAGTGCAGCCAGCCTTCCTTACTGTTGGAGTGCATAACCAAACAGTGCAGTCATAAGAATGAGTGCAGTTATTTAGGTGGTTTGACACATAATGAGGAGATTTGCTGGTTATTAGAAAAAACAATAAATTATGGGATAGTTCTTCAGAGGATTACTATTGTAGTATCCAAAACATAGAAAATGCCAGGGCTGACTCTTACCACCTGGCTATACATTTCCCCTTTGGAGAATGTGTTTGTTTTAGTTTCTTAAGTTGAATTTGTATGTAAGTCGGACCAGGTACATTATTTTAAAAAATGCAATTAGGACAGATGTTTGTCTCAACATATTATTAGGCAGTGTGGTTTCAGTTACTGTAAAAATACTCTCTGTGCGTTAATCACAAACAAAGCAAAAAAAAAAAAAAACTTTATGGAGTACAGACATTCATTAACTTCTGGAGCAAGCTGTGCTTTGATATGTAAAAAGACACAACTGCAGAGTTTGTCTTGGTCATTAAATAGTTACAATATACTACAGAAAAGCTTAGTCTCAGCTGTGTTTAGTAAAAGATCTAAATCAAATTTTAATTTAGAGCAAATGCGTTTACATGATGCATGTACATCATTTGTCCAAGAAAGATGAGATGACAGCAGATTGCAATATGAGAAGAATGCAGGCTGGCAGACACAGTGGGAAGTGCTGCTAATGTCTCTGTGCAAGATACAAAAGGGCACCTTCGGAGGTCTTGTGAAGCAGATGCTTCAGTGGGCCAAAGCTATTTTGGTAGCACAATGGTAACAAAAGCCAAATGCTTTTATTAGTTTGGGTGATTGCTAAGTATGAGATTTTAGTGATTAGATTCTGGATTTAGAAATGATTTCAGTAGGCCCTTTGGTTGCAATAAATTTATTTACATTTAGCTCTGTATACTTACCCTAACTTTAAGTTTGAGTGCAACTCAAGCAACTTCCATCTGAGGCGTCCACCTTCAACATTCCTTCCAGCTTTCCAATTCATTTCAAATCCACACTGAAAATCAGAAAAGCTAACAAGCAGAAAAAAAGAGTAAATTGAATTTGGCACAAATATGGTGTACAAATATGGTGTGATGAAAAATGTATTACTATTGGTTTGGTATGCAGAGAATATATTCTCAAATACATAAAACAGGACTTGTAAAATGTAACATATTACATTTTTGGTTTAGGGTTTAGATAGGTTTCAAAAAAATAGTTTGAGCACACAAATATTTTTTGAGATTTGTATAAGGCAGGGATGAGATGAAGCGTCTGTTATTCAGAAGATCCATGGAGGAATCAGGAAGGAATGTTTTCCCCTATTGAAGCAAATTGAACCATGATTTTTGCCTTCCTCGGCATAAATTATATCTATAGTTGTCTGTTGTTATCTAGGATATGTTTATTTCCCTACTGGATGAACATTATGGACTGTCCTTTTTTAACTTATCAGCAATTAAGGAGAAATCTCCCTCACGTGGACATAAACAGCAATAAAATCCTGTTGTCACAGCTGTATGGGTAGGTGTTGACCTTGCCTTGGAAAAAAATTAACCTTAGGGTTATGGCAGGCTTTGAAGTCACGTTATCAAAGTAGTAGAGGATCACCATATCAGAAATCTTGCTGCTAAAATTAAGTTCATTTATGAAACGGTGATCATTCATTGAAGTGATTATCAAGTCAGATGATTACCACTTTTATGAACAAATAAAGGGCCATCATTTTACAAAAAGCAACATTCTGTACAGTGAACCAACAGAATAATATTTTACAAACTGACATATTAGCATTTTTTTTAGGGGTGTATACACTGGCAGTCAAAAAGAAATCTCCCCAATTTGGATAGATGGCAATAGAATGTGTGCTCTCATCCTTTCCTGCCAAAACAAAACTTGTCTGGCATTAGATGTTGATATGTTGGGGAAAAAAGATCACTGAATGAACATTTATCCTGAAACAAAATGTACAAAAACATCTAAAATACACTTACCCAGGGCAGCCGAGAGTAAAAGATCCTTTAACGCTGCAAGACCATTCATCATTGTCTTTAGGAGTCACCTCTATTCCAGGTTCAGTCACACCTTTAATATCAACACTGCCAGGAAAAATATAAGAAACAAACAAAGTGAATGATTTTGTGACTAATCATTGCAATGTGCACAAAACAGCAATTAAGCTAAAGCCAGAATAGCCACTTACCATAAAGTAGGTTAGATCGAGAAAAATGAATACATTCTTTGTAATATGCTATATAAAAAATGTTATTTTGCCCAAACAGTTCCTTAAAAGATGTATCAGTTGTCTTAAATTCCTCCTGAAACACACTTCCTGTGCCTGGGCACTTCTGACCTTTAGCTTTTTCAGCTGTATGTCCACAGTATAGTAGTTAAGCCATTGCTTCATTTACCTGCTAGTCATTTATTCGAGTAGAGATTTGATGATATTACTTTTGTCCTGCTCACCATTAATGGAGAGGAAGTTACCCGAGGACATGCTGCTGGCCTTTGAAAAATATTGCTGGTTTGGCGTCTGGTTTCAATGCTTTGAGCTAAGATTGGGACAAGCATGCTGTAATTTAAGTCAGCAAAATAGAACATTTCTCAGAAAGTGATAAAGCTTT
>NW_027317391.1:0-894 GCF_032062135.1 Pyxicephalus adspersus | reverse complement strand
TACTGTAGAGACATGTACATAAAATATATATTTAAACAAAAATATCAAACAGCTAATGTTTTTTATTTTCCTTGGATCAGGTAAATGCACCATTAAAATGGTTTATTAATATTTGTTTGATGAGAATACTCCTAACATTTTATAGTGAGCTGACAATGCAACATTGAAATATATAAAACAATTTTAGCAGACCTGCCTGTACTTTCTTTAGCCAACAGAACACTTCCCCCATGTTATAAAGATGACAGGAGGGGAAGGTGGTCTGTAGTCACAGTATACGTCCTGTCCTTTACTGACAATATTGCTTCTCCAGAGGTGCTGTAAATAATGTCACCTTGGGACAGAAAGAAATTTACTGGCAGAATAACCACATTATACCAATATACAAGAAATTTACTGGCAGAATAACCACATTTTACCAATATACAAGAAAGCCTATCAAAAAAACAAAACAAAACTAATGCATTTTTATACACGTTACATTTTTTACTAGATATGTATAGAAAACGCAAAACATACCACTACCTATGCTTGCCTTGTGTTTTGCATTGTCTAACTTTTGGCTAATGTGACCCTTTACTTTATCTTAATCAAGCTCATTAAAATTATTGTCTATGTCTAATATTCTCTGAGAGCTTCCAGATACAGCAGTCCATAGATGCAGCTGTGTCTGCACTCTCTCAACCATCATTAAAAATGCAAAAGCAAGTCAATTGTCTTATTAATGCCGTATTATTTTGCTGCTATCGGTTAGTCTTACCTTGATAGATGAGAAAGACTGAGGACTCTTTGGTAAAACTGAGCTTATGAATTGGGATGGGTAGTCTCTCCTTTATATAGTCAAAGTAAGGAAATGTTCTAGTCTGTTATAGAGACAACCCTTGCTACTGTTGT
>NW_027317390.1:14055-15817 GCF_032062135.1 Pyxicephalus adspersus | reverse complement strand
TCTTTACAATGTATCTTTTCATGTATCCTTTTCTAATGTATCTTTTTACATCTGTTTGGAGGCTGTAGAAGCTCTACACAGTGCTGAAACAAACCCGAATTTTTCTCCCATTGACTTTAATGAGATTCGAATTGGATGTTCGACCACCCGAATCTTTTTGCTATATTCGGCCGAATAGCTGTCGAATCGAATAGTGAGCTATTCGACCAACACTACTGGCAAGGCGGCTGCATCATTTACAGCGGGAGGAGGAGGTGGTGGTGTCTGAGACGGAGTGTGGACGGCATTGGTTTCTGGCATCTAAAGTCAGGTACTGGGCAGGCGGTAGCATCATTTACAGAAGGAGGAGGAGGCGGTGGGCTCTGAGACGGAGTATGGACGGCATTAGTTTCTGGCATCTAAAGTCAGGTACTGGGCAAACAGCAGCATCATTTACAAGCAGGAGGAGGAGGCGGAGGGCTCTGAGACAGATCGTGGACTACATTAGTATCTTGCATCTAGAGTTGGGTACTGGGAAGGCAGCAGCAGTAACAGGCAGGAGGAGGCCTTGGTCCCTGGTACAGAGCGTGGACCACATTGGAGGTTGAGGCCATAAACTCTATGGACAGTGTAAAAGCTGTATCTAATTGGGGCATTATTGGATTAACGAAAATCACACTTTCCATACCTACTATGTAGTGAAACCACATAAAAGGTAATGTACTTTGTGGAATACGCGGAGAAATACATACATTTTTTATCATTTGTGGATATCTAGCAAGTGCTATCACAGTTAAATATATGTATTTGTCTCACATAAATACATACGTTTTTATGGGTTTTAGGATACATATACAAGTGCTATCAGAATTAAATATCTGTATTGTTTGTATAATAATAAATAAATAATTCCTTTTTTATGGCTTTAGGGATATATAGCACAGTGGGATCGGAACTAAAGATCTGTATTTTCTGTAGAGAAATAACAACGTTTTTATGGTCTTTTGGATCGATACAAAGTGCTATCAGAATTAAATATCTAGATTTTTGAAAGAGAAATAAAGAATTTTTTTAGGCTTTGGAGATTTATAGCAAAGTGGGATCTGAAAAAAATATCTATATTTTTCGCGGGAAATATTGAATTTTTGATGGGTTTTAGGAAAGATACGAAGTGCTATCACAATAAAACATTTGAATTTTTTTTTACAAAAATACAGAAATTTTTATGTTTATTTTGATAGCAAGTGGTATCAGAATTAATTCTCTTTATTTTTAACAGAAATTTTTCTGTGTATTTTCATAGATAGCAACTTGCTATCTATCAAAATAAACATAAACATTTCTATAATTCTGTAAGAAAAATACAGATAATTATTTCTGATATCACTTGCTACCTAGTAAAATAAACAGAAAATTTTCTGTATTTCTGTAAAAACAATACAGAGAATTCGTTCTGATCCTTCTTGCTACCTATCAAAATAAACTGAAAATGTTCTGTATTTTTGTAAAAAAAATACAGGGAATTAATTCTGATCCTTCTTGCTACCTATCAAAAGTAACAGGAAATTTTCTGTATTTCTATAAAACAAATACAGAGAATCAATTCTGATCCTTCTTGCTACCTATCAAAATAAACATAATTTTTTTTTGTATTTCTGTAAAAAAAAATAAAGAGAAGTATTTCTGATCCTTCTTGCTACCTATCAAAATAAACAGAAAAATTTCTGTATTTCTGTAAAAAAAATACAGAGAATTAATTCTGATCCTTCTTGCTACCTATCAA
>NW_027317390.1:12330-13794 GCF_032062135.1 Pyxicephalus adspersus | reverse complement strand
TAATTCAGATAACACTTGCTACCTATGAAAATAAACAGAAAAATTTCTGTAAAAAAATACAGAGAATAAATTCTGATAACACTTGCTACCTATGAAAATAAACAGAAAAAAATCTGTATTTCTGTAAAAAAAATACAGATAATTAATTCTGATCCTACTTGCTACCTATCAAAATAAACAGAAAATGTTCTGTATTTCTGTAAAAAAAAAATACAGAGAATAATTCTGATCCTTCTTGCTACCTATCAAAAGAAACATAAAATTTTCTGTATTTCAGAAAAAAAAATACAGAGAATTACTACTACTGATAACACTTGCTACCTATGAAAATAAACAGAAAAAGTTCTATATTTCTGTAAAAAAAATACAGAGAATCAATTCTGATCCTACTTGATACGTATCAAACTGAAAATTTTCTGTATTTCTGTAAAAAAATACGGATAATTAATTCTGATATTTCTTGCTACCTATCAAAAGAAACAGAAAATTCTCTGTATTTCTGTAAAAAAAACAGATAATTATTTCTGATACCACTTGCTTCCTATCAAAATAAACAGAAAAATTTCTGCATTTTTGTAAAAAAAATACAGAAAATTAATTCTGATACCACTTGCTACCTATAAAAATAAACAGAAAAATTTCTGTATTTCTGTAAAACAAATAAAGATATTTCATTCTGATCCTACTTGCTATCTATCAAAAAAGACAGAAAAAACTCAGAAATATCAAAAAAGACAGAAAAAAAGTGTTTCTGTAAAAAAATACAGATATTTATTTTTGATAGCACTTGCTATCTATCCAAAAGGACAGAAAAATGTATGTATTTCTTTACTAAAAATACAAATTTCTTAATTATGATTCACACAGTTCCATTACTATTGGAACTATTGGAACATTATATAGGCCTCAAAGTAGATAAAGGCAGAGGGCCCTTAGGGGGGTGCTCAGTAAAAAAATATTTGCCAGTTACACAGCTCCATTGCAATTATAAACCTCAGAGAAAGAGTAGAGGTAGAGGGCCAGTAGGGCGAGGAGTAGAAGGAGATGCCGAAAGGCTGTGAATGTGCTCTTCCCATCTTGATGTCCGCGCAGCAGTTGACGACTAATCAGTACAATTTGCAGAGGGGGTGTTAAAGTCATTGCCGATCCAAGCCTTATTCATTTTAATAAAAGTGATTCGGTCGATATTTTCTGCGGAAAGCCGAATCCGCTTGTCACTCACTACGCCCCCAGCTGCACTGAACGCTCTTTCAGATAACACACTTGCTGCTGGGCAGGCAGGGATCTGAATGGCATGTTCTGCCAGCTCTGGCCACTGCTCAAGCTTGGAAAGCAAGGATCTGAATGGCATGTTCTGCCAGCTCTGGCCACTGCTCAAGCTTGGATACCCAGTAGCCCAGTGGGTCCTGGCTTTGCAGGTTGCAGATGTCCCATGCAGAGCTCATGTATTCCTTCACCATGACT
>NW_027317390.1:4346-11112 GCF_032062135.1 Pyxicephalus adspersus | reverse complement strand
GTGCTGGGTCTCCACGGCAAAGTGTCCCTGGAGGAAGAGGTTGAGGCACAAGATTCAAAGGAGGAGGTGGAAGTGGAAGTGGAGGTTGAGGAGGAAATTACATGGCGATGTGCTCTGGGCGGAGGTAGGTATGCAGCCTTGCTGCAGCTGCATCTTCCCCTGCTGCCACCAAAGTTACCCAGTGAGCTGTAAAAGAAATAAATCTTCCCACTCCATGCTTGCTCGACCAACTGTCGGTTGTCAGGTGCACCTTGCCAGAAACTGAGTGCTGCAGGGCCATGGACACATTGCTCTGCACGTGTTTATGCAAAGCAGGAACACAGAGCTCTGTGCTTTCACCAGGTGTTCACCCGAGGTTACTGGGTGGTGGCTTTATAATGGGTGCTCATGCAACTTGTTCCAAGTTTGTTTGGTTTTTTGCCTCGTTTCAAGTATTGAGCACACAGTTTACAGATGACTATAGTGTTGTCATCACTATAGACATTAAAAAATGCCCACACTGGCGAACATTTAACTGGGCCAAAAGGTGCTCTGGAGCTGGTGCTCGTGGTGGCGGTCTGCGGTTGTTGAGGCATAGCTGTGGGGACAGCTTCCGACGATTGACAGACTCTGCCACCTAATCCACCAGCGCTTTCTGTTGCCTTCTATCCAGTACCTAACTCTAGATTCAAGATATTAATGCCGTCCACGCTCCGTCTCAGAGCCCACCGCCTCCTTCTCCTCCTGCTGAAACTGATGTTGCCGCCTGCCCAGTACCCGACTTTAGATGCCAGATATTCATACCGTTAAAACTTTGCCTCAGAGCCCACCGCCTCCTCCTGCTGTAACTGATGCTGCCGCCTGCCCAGTGCCCGACTCTCGATGCCAGATAATAACGCCGTCCACACTTCGTCTCAGAGACCACCACCTCCTCCTTCTGATGTAACTGATGCTGCTGCCTGCCCAGTACCGAGCTATTGAAGCAAGATGCAAAAGCCGTCTAGGCTCCGTCTCAGAGCCCAAAGCCTCCTCCTTTTCCTGCTGTAACTGATGCTGCCATCTGCCCAGTACCTAACTCCATATGCAAGATACTAATGCCATCCACACTTCGTCTCAGAGCCCACTGCCTCCTCCTCCTCCTGCTGTAACTGATGCTGCCGCAAGCCCAGTACCCAACTCTAGATGCCAGATACCAATGCCATCCACACTTCGTGTCAGATCCCACCACCTCCTTCTCCTCCTGCTGTGACTGATGCTGCCCCCTGTTCAGTACCTAACTCTAGATGCAAGATACATATGCCGTCAATGCTCCGTCTCAGTGCCCACCGCCACCTTCTCCTCTTGCTGTTACTGATGCTGCCGCCTGCCCAGTACCCGGCTCTAGACGCCAGAGACTAATGCTGTCCACACTTCGTCTAAGAGCTCACCACCTCCTCCTCCTGATGTAACTGATGCTGCCACCTGCTCAGTACCTAACCCTAGATGGAAGATACTAAAGTCTTCCACACTTCGTCTCAGAGCCCACTGCCTCCTCCTGCTGTACCTGATGCTGCGGCCTGCCCAGTACCCCACTCTAGATGCAAGATACCAATACTGTTCACACTTTGTGTCAGATCCCACCGCCTCCTTCTTCTCCTGCTGTAACTGATAGTGCCTTCTATCCAGTTCCTAATTCTAGATTTAGGATACTAATGCAGTCCACGCTCCATCTCAGAGCCCACCGCCTCCTTCTCCTCCTGCTGTAACTGATGCTGCCACCTGCCCAGTACCCGACTTTAGATGCCAGATATTCATACCATTAACACTTCGCCTCAGAGCCCTCCGCCTCCTCCTGCTGTAACTGATGCTGCCGCCTGCCCAGTACCCGACTCTAGATACCAGATACTAATGCCGTCCACACTTCGTCTCAGAGCCCACCGTCTCCTCCTCCTTCAGCTGTAACTGATGCAGCCACCAGCCCAGTACCCCACTCTAGATGCCAGATACTAATACTGTCCACACTCAGTCTCAGAGCCCACCGCCTCCTTCTGCTATAACTGATGCTGCCGCCTGCCCAGTGCCCGACTTTCGATGCCAGATAATAATGCCGTCCACACTTCGTCTCAGAGCCCACCACCTCCTCCTTCTGATGTAACTGATGCTGCCGCCTGC
Organism: Pyxicephalus adspersus; assembly: GCF_032062135.1. Taxonomy (NCBI): domain Eukaryota; kingdom Metazoa; phylum Chordata; class Amphibia; order Anura; family Pyxicephalidae; genus Pyxicephalus; species Pyxicephalus adspersus. Next base: position 8,982 of record NW_027317390.1, on the reverse strand, counting down.
CCAGTACCTAGCTCTTGAAGCAAGATGCAAAAGCCATTTACGCTCCGTCTCAGAGCCCAAAGCCTCCTCCTCTTCCTGCTGTAACTGATGCTGCCGTCTGCCCATTACCTAACTCCAGATGCAAGATACTAATGCCATCCACACTTAGTCTCAGAGCCCACCACCTCCTCCACCTGGAACTGATGTTGCCGCCTGCCGGGTAAGCAAATCTAGATTGCCGATACTAAATCTGTCCACGCTCAGGCTCAGAGTCCACCACCTCCTCCTCCTGCTGTACCTGATTCTCCTGCCTGCCCAGTAGTTAACTATTGATGCAAGATACTAACGCCGTCCATGTTTTGTCTCAGATCCCACCGCCTCCTCCTTCTGCTGTTACTGATGTTGCCGCCTGCCCAGTACCTAACTATAGATGCCAGATACTAATGCCTTCCACACTTTGTCTCAAAGCCAACCACCTCTTCCTCCTGCTATTATTGCTGCTGCCTGCCCAGTTCCTAACTCTAGATGCAAGATACTAATGCCATCCATGCTTCGTCTCAGAGCCAACCGCCTCCTTCTCCTGCTTTAACCGATGCTGTTGCCTGCCCAGTACCTAACTGCTATAATTGCTGCTGCCTGCCCAGTTCCTAACTCTAGATGCAAGATACTAATGCCATCCATGCTTCGTCTCAGAGCCAACCGCCTCCTTCTCCTGCTTTAACCGATGCTGTTGCCTGCCCAGTACCTAACTCTATATACAAGATAATATTGCGGTCCACACTTCGTCTCATAGCCAACCATCTCTTCCTCCTGCTGTTACTGCTGCTGTTGCCCAGTACCCTACTCTAAATGCCAGTTAATAATGCCTTCCACACTTTGTCTCTGAGCCAACCACCTCTTCATTCTGCAGTAACTGATGCTACCGCCTGCCCAGTACCTAACTCTATATGCATGATACTAATGCCGTCCACACATCATCTCAGAGCCCACCACATCCTCCTCCTGCTGTAACTGATGCTGCCGCCTGCCCAGTACCCGACTCTAGATGCTAGATACTAATACCGTCCACACTTGGACTAAGAGCTCACCGCCTCCTCCTCCTTCCGTAACTGATTCTGCTGCCTGCCCAGTACCCGACCCTAGATGCCAGATACCAATGCCATCCACACATCATCTCAGAGCCCACTGCCTCATCCTCCTCCTGCTGTAACTGATGCTGTCGCCTGCCCAGTACCCCATTCTAGATGCCAGATACTAATGCCGTCCACACATCGTCTCAGAGCCCACTGCCTCCTCCTCCTCCTGCTGTAACTGATGCTGCCGCCTGTCCAGTACCCCACTCTAGATGCCAGATACTAATGCCGTCCACACATCGTCTCAGAGCCCACTGCCTCCTCCTCTTCCTGCTGTAACTGATGCTGCCGCCTGCCCAGCACCTAACCCTAGATGGAAGATACTAATGCCGTCCACGCTCCGTCCCAGAACCAACCACCACCTCCTCCTCCTGCTGTAACTGATGCTGCCGCCTGCCCAGTACCTAACTCTAGATGCAAGATACTAATGCCGTCCACACACTTTCTCAGAACACACCACCTCCTCCAGCTGTAACTGATGCTGCCGCCTGCCCACTAAGCAAATCTAGATGGCAGATACTAATGCCGTCCACACTCAGGCTCAGAGTCCACCGCCTCCTGCTCTAACTGATTCTGCCGCATTTCCAGTAGTTAACTATAGATGCAAGATACTAATGCCATCCATGCTTTGTCTCAGAGCCCACCGCCTCCTCCTCCTGCTGTTACTGATGCTGCTGCCTGCCCAGTACCTAACTCTAGATGCCAGATACTAATGCTGTCCACACTCCCGGACCGCGGTAATCCGCGATCGCGGGTCGCGCGTATTATCGCGCTTCCAGCGATCGCGGATTTCAATGATGAATCAGGGGCATCGTCTCAGAGCCCACTGCCTCCTCCTCCTCCTGCTGTAACTGATGCTGCCGCCTGCCCAGCACCTAACCCTAGATGGAAGATACTAATGCTGTCCACGCTCCGTCCCAGAGCCAACCACCTCCTCCTCCTCCTGCTGTAACTGATGCTGCCGCCTGCCCAGTACCTAACTCTAGATGCAAGATACTAATGCCGTCCACACACCGTCTCAGAACACACCACCTCCTCCTCCAGCTGTAACTGATGCTGCCGCCTGCCCAGTAAGCAAATCTAGATGGCAGATACTAATGCCGTCCACACTAAGGCTCAGAGTCCACCGCCTCCTGCTCTAACTGATTCTGCCACCTTTCCAGTAGTTAACTATAGATGCAGGATACTAATGCCATCCATGCTCTGTCTCAGAGCCAACAATCTCTTCCTCCTGCTGTTACTGCTGTCACCTGCCCAGTACCCTACTCTAAATGCCAGTTACTAATGCTGTCCACACTTTGTCTCTAGGCCAACCACCTCTTCCTCATGCTGTAACTGATGCTGCTGCCTGCCCAGTACCTAAATCTATATGCAAGGTACTAATGACATCCACACATCATCCCAGAGCCCACCACTTCCTCCTCCTGCTGTAACTGATGCTGCCGCCTGCCCAGTAGGCGACTCTTGATGCAAGATACTAATGCCGTCCATAGTTTGTCTCAGAGCCCACTGCCTCCTCCTTCTCCTGCTGTAACTGATGCTGCCACCTGCCCAGTACCCGACTCTAGATGCCAGATACTAATACCGTCCACACTTAGTCTCAGAGCCCACCACCTCCTCCTCTTGCTGTACCTGATTCTGCCGCCTGCCCAGTAGTTAACTGATGCTGCCACCCGCCCAGTAGGCGACTCTGGATGCCAGATTCTAATGCCAACCCCATTTTGTCTCAGAAACCACCGCTATCTCCTTCTTCTGCTGTAACTGATGCTGCGGCCTGCCCAGTACCAAACACTAGATGCAAGATACTAATGCCGTCCACACTTCGTCTCAGAGCCCACCACCTCCTCCTCTTCCTGCTGTAACTGATGCTGCCGCCTGCCCAGTACCCGACTCTAGATACCAGATACTAATACCGTCCACACTCAGACTCAGAGCCCACCACCTCCTCCTCTTGCTGTAACTGATTCTGCCACCTGCCCAGTAGATAACTATAGATGCAAGATACTAATGCTGTCCATAGTTTGTCTCAGAGCCCACTGCCTCCTCCTTCTCCTGCTGTATCTGATGCTGTCGCCTGCCCAGCACCTGGCTCTAGATGCCAAATACTATTACTGTCCACACTCAGTCTCAGGACCCACCACCTTCCCCTCCTTCTCTAACTGATGCTGCCACCTGCCCAGTACCTGACTCTAGATGCCAGAAACTAATACCGTCCACACTCAGTCTCAAAGCACACCGCCCGCCTCCTCCTGTTGTAACTGATGCTGCCGCCTGCCCAGTACCCGACTCAAGATGCCAGATCCTAAAAACATCCGAACTCAGTCTCAGAGCCCACCTCCTCCTCCTGCTGTAAGTGTTACTGACTCCTGCCCAGTACCCGACTCTAGATGCCAGATACTAATACCGTCCACACTTAGTCTCAGAGCCCTCCGCCTCCTTCTCCTCCTGCTGTAGCTGATGCTGCCAGCTTCCCAGTACCAAACTCTAGGTGCAAGATACTATTTCCGTCCACACTCCGTCTCAAAGCTCAACGCCTCCTCCTCCTGCTTTAACTGATGCTGACGCCTGCCCAGCACCCGGCTCTAGATGCCAAATACTATTACTGTCCACACTCTGTCTCAGGACCCACCACCTTCCCCTCCTTCTACAACTGATGCTGCCACCTGCCCAGTACCTGACTCTAGATGCCAGAAACTAATACCGTCCACACTCAGTCTCAAAGCCCACCGCCCGCCTCCTCCTGTTGTAACTGATGCTGCCGCCTGCCCAGTACCAGATTTAAGATGCCAGATCCTAAAAACGTCCAAACTCAGTCTTAGAGCCCACCTCCTCCTCCTGCTGTAACTTTTACTGCCTCCTGCCCAGTACCCGACTCTAGATGCCAGATACTAATACCCTCCACACTTAGTCTCAGAGCCCTCCGCCTCCTCCTCCTCCTGCTGTAGCTGATGCTGCCAGCTTCCCAGTACCAAACTCTAGGTGCAAGATACTATTGCCGTCCACACTCCGTCTCAAAGCTCAACACCTCCTTCCCCTGCTTTAACTGATGCTGCCGCCTGCCCAGTACCCGGCTCTAGATGCCAGATACTAATACCGTCCACACTCAGTCTCAGAGCCCACCGTCTCCTCCTCCTGCTGCTGCATCTGATGCTGCCGCCTGCCCAGTACCAGACTCTAGATGCCAAATACTAATGCCATCCACACTTCGTCTCAGAGCTAACCGCCTCCTCCTCCTCCTGCTGTAACTGATGCTGCAGCTTGCCCAGTACCAAACTCTAGATGCAAGATACCAATACCGTCCAAGCTTTGTCTCAGAGCCCACCGCCTCCTACTGCTGTAACTGATGCTGCCGCCTGCCTAATACAAGACCCTATATGCCAAATACTAATGCAGTCCATTCTTTGTCTAGGAGCCCACGGCCTCCTGGTGTTACTGATGCTGCTCAGTTCCCGACTCTAGATGTCAGATAAAAATGCCATCCACACTTCGTCTCAGAGCCAACCGCCTATCCTCCTCCTTCTGTA
>NW_027317390.1:0-3635 GCF_032062135.1 Pyxicephalus adspersus | reverse complement strand
TACCTAACTCCAGATGCAAGATACTAATGCCATCCACACTTAGTCTCAGAGCCCACCACCTCCTCCACCTGTAACTGATGTTGCCGCCTGCCCGGTAAGCAAATCTAGATTGCCGATACTAATTCTGTCCACGCTCAGGCTCAGAGTCCACCACCTCCTCCTCCTGCTGTAGCTGATTCTGCTGCCTGCCCAGTAGTTAACTATTGATGCAAGATACTAATGCCGTCCATGTTTTGTCTCAGATCCCACCGCCTCCTCCTTCTGCTGTTACTGATGTTGCCGCCTGCCCAGTACCTAACTCTAGATGCCAGATACTAATGCCTTCCACACTTTGTCTCAGAGCCAACCACCTCTTCCTCCTGCTATAATTGCTGCTGCCTGCCCAGTACCTAACTCTAGATGCAAGATACTAATGCCATCCATGCTTCGTCTCAGAGCCAACCGCCTCCTCCTCCTGCTTTACCCGATGCTGTTGCCTGCCCAGTACCTAACTCTATATGCAAGATGATATTGCCGTCCACACTTCGTCTCAGAGCCAACCATCTCTTCCTCCTGCTGTTACTGCTGCTGTTGCCCAGTACCCTACTCTAAATGCCAGTTACTAATGCCGTCCACACTTTGTCTCTGAGCCAACCACCTCTTCATTCTGCTGTAACTGATGCTGCTGCCTGCCCAGTACCTAACTCTATATGCATGATACTAATGCCATCCACACATCATCTCAGAGCCCACCACATCCTCCTCCTGCTGTAACTGATGCTGCCGCCTGCCCAGTACCCGACTCTAGATGCTAGATACTAATACCGTCCACACTTGGACTAAGAGCTCACCGCCTCCTCCTCCTTCCGTAACTGATTCTGCTGCCTGCCCAGTACCCGACCCTAGATGCCAGATACCAATGCCATCCACACATCATCTCAGAGCCCACTGCCTCATCCTCCTCCTGCTGTAACTGATGCTGTCGCCTGCCCAGTACCCCATTCTAGATGCCAGATACTAATGCCGTCCACACATCGTCTCAGAGCCCACTGCCTCCTCCTCCTCCTGCTGTAACTGATGCTGCCGCCTGTCCAGTACCCCACTCTAGATGCCAGATACTAATGCCGTCCACACAACGTGTCAGAGCCCACTGCCTCCTCCTCCTCCTGCTGTAACTGATGCTGCCGCCTGCCCAGCACCTAACCCTAGATGGAAGATACTAATGCCGTCCACACTCAGGCTCAGAGTCCACCGCCTCCTGCTCTACCTGATTCTGCCGCCTTTCCAGTAGTTAACTATAGATGCAAGATACTAATGCCATCCATGCTCCGTCTCAGAGCCAACGGCCTCCTCCTCCTGCTGTAACTGATGCTGCCGCCTGCCCAGTACCTAACTCTAGATGCAAGATACTAATGCCATCCATGCTCCGTCTCAGAGCCAACGGCCTCCTCCTCCTGCTGTAACTGATGCTGCCGCCTGCCCAGTACCTAACTCTAGATGCAAGATAATATTGCCGTCCAAACTTCGTCTCAGAGCCAACCATCTCTTCCTCCTTCTGTTACTGCTGTCACCTGCCCAGTACCCTACTCTAAATGCCAGTTACTAATGCTGTCCACACTTTGTCTCTAGGCCAACCAGCTCTTCCTCCTGCTGTAACTGATGCTGCTGCCTGCCCAGTACTTAACTCTATATGCAAGATACTAATGACATCCACACATCATCCCAGAGCCCACCACTTCCTCCTCCTGCTGTAACTGATGCTGCCGCCTGCCCTGTAGGCGACTCTTGATGCCAGATTCTAATGCCGTCCTCACTTTGTCTCAGAAACCACCGCTACCTCCTTCTCCTGCTGTAACTGATGCTGCCACCTGCCCAGTACCCGACTCTAGATGCCAGATACTAATACCGTCCACACTTAGTCTCAGAGCCCAGGGCCTTCTCCTGCAGTAACTGATGCTGCCGTCTGCCCAGTACCCGACTCTAGATACTAATACCGTACACAGATACTAATACCGTACACACTCAGACTCAGAGCCCACCACCTCCTCCTCTTGCTGTATCTGATTCTGCCGCCTGCCCAGTAGTTAACTATAGATGCAAGATACTAATGCCGTCCATAGTTTGTCTCAGAGCCCACCGCCTCCTCCTGTTGTAACTGATGCTGTCGCCTGCCCAGCACCCGGCTCTAGATGCCAAATACTATTCCTGTCCACACTCAGTCTCAGGACCCACCACCTTCCCCTGCTTCTGTAACTGATGCTGCCACCCGCCCAGTAGGCGACTCTGGATGCCAGATTCTAATGCCAATCACACTTTGTCTCAGAAACCACCGCTATCTCCTCCTCCTGCTGTAACTGATGCTGCCACCTGCCCAGTACCCAACTCTAGATGCCAGATACTAATACCGTCCACACTTAGTCTCAGAGTACAGCACCTCCTCCTGCTGTAACTGCTGCTGCCTCCTGCCCAGTACCAAACACTAGAATGTGTACACCACCGCCTCTTCCTTTTGCTGTTACTGATGCTGCTGCCTGCCCAGTACCCAACTCTAGATGCCAGTTACTAATGCCGTCCACTCTTTGTCTCAGAGCCCACCACCTCTTCCTCCTGCTGTTACTGCTGCCTCCTGCCCAGTACCCAGCTGTAGATGGCATCTAGAGCTGGGTACTGGGCAGTGGGCAGGCGGCAGCAGTAAGAGCAGGAGGAGTAACACAGCCATCCACACTACGTCTCTGGTCCCACTGCCACTGTAGGGACAGTGGGAATCTCATTTTTTCCAATAGCTACACCTTCTACACTGTCAATAAAGGATGAAGGCCTCAACCTCTAATGCTGTCCTTGCACTGTCTTAGGGCACACTGCCTCCTCCGCCTGCTGTTACTGCTGGCACCTGCCCAGTACCCAGCTCTATATGGCAGTTAACAATGCTGTCCACACTCCGTCTCAGGGCCTGCCGCCTCCTCCTCATGCTGTTACTGCTGCTGCCTGCCCACTGCCCAGTACCCAGCTCTAGATGCCAGACTAGACTCAAGCTCAACAGGGTCTTCTTTCCCCGCTGATTCCACCAAGCCCATTCCCTTTCATGTGGTTTCGCTACATTGTAGGTAGGGACAGATTGGAATCTCATTCATGCATTCATGTCTCCAATAGCTACAGCTTCTACACTGTCTACATAGGTTATGGCCTCAACCTCTAATGCCATCCTTGCTCTGTCCCAGGGCCCACTGCCTCCTCCTCATGCTGTTACTGCTGCTGCTTGCCCAGTACCCAGCTCTAAATGCCAGTTACCAATGCAGTCCCCACTCCGTCTCAGTGCCCACCGCCTCCTCCTCCTGCTGCTGCCACCTGTCAGTTGTAACTTATAACAGAGCTGTTTAGGTGGCTAGTTTTTCGACTGAAAACCCCACCTCAGGGACCTCTGCCTGTACATTGAAGGCTGTTTATAGCTTGTAACAGAGCGGAGAATCCTGGTGGCTAATTTTTGGACCAAAGGAACCCCCTCGTGGCCCTCTCTGCCTCAACTCGGAGAGTGGTATAAAATCCGACATGTTCCCTTGACCGCCCCATAAAATGGTCTTGCCAGCAACATAAAAAAGCCTTCCTTATTTTTTTTTTTGTACATTGTTGTGCAGAGCTGGGGGACTCTTGACATGTCT
>NW_027317389.1:0-15824 GCF_032062135.1 Pyxicephalus adspersus | reverse complement strand
CTGTCAGCTCTGCTCCCCTGATTGCTCTTGCAGTTCTTCACAGTCCTGAAAAAAAAACCCAAATTTTCCCACCATTGACTTGTGATGTTCAAATTCGGCATTCCATCACCCGAACAATATCCCCCTATTCGATCGAATAGCTGTCGAATCGAATAGTGAGATATTTGACCAACACTAGTTATAACATCACACATTACACAGATGTAGTATACGGTTGTCACCATTAAAAAGTCCTATCTGCAATATTATTCCATACAGCCATAAAATGCATGTCATGAATAAAAAATTTTTGTGGGGGCAAATTTTGCATGCCAGATAATTCCTCCTAGTAATGTTAATTGCAAGCCTTTGCGTCAGCTTGAATCTCCATTCGCCATCATGCCTACTTGTATATTTAAGAATGTACAGAAATAGCAAGCGCTGGGATTGTTAACTTTCCTGCAATTTAGAAAATGAACATTTGCACACATAGTATACTATTTATTAGGTAATCCCTAAAAAGACTTACACTGCACTTTGCAAATCAACTCTGTAATCTATACTTTCCATTTTACTGCTTTTTACCACTGGAGAGAGGCGGCTAGAAAAGAAAATAGCTTCCAGAACGCTATATTTATTTATAATGAGTACAAGTGTGCAGTTCAGAAAATGACTTCAGTATAGACTGGAGCAGAAAATCAGAGTCTGGGTGTTGAGAATTCTCGTAAATATCTCGTTGCTCGCCTCTAACGGAGACTGAGCATGGTCACATCTAACAGTTACGGAAGTACAATTCATCATGGGGTTACATGTAGCAACTCAGTAAACATAAAAAGTTGGTTGGGGGTTGATGGGATATTTTATGTATTTATTTATTTATATTTTAAAAGGAATGATTAGAGGATCTGTAGAAATGGCCAGAGCTTTAGAATAAATTGTTCTACGGCAAATAATATAGCAAAGTGGGTAAAAGAAGTTTTTTGTTCATAAGGCACAGTTGTAGATTTGTGCAACGTCTTCTAAACCTCTTCACCTCCACTGTAATTTTGCTGCGTACACAATCTCTATTTAACACTCTTTACAGTTCAGTAATTAAAGTCCCATACTCCTACCCACCATGGTAAGGAATATAAAAGCTGACATGGGCTCAATGGACAGCTTGCAAACAGGCTCCATATTTATTGTCGTACTATTGTTTAAATATAACAATGCAATCCAATAAGCAAGAGTTAGACCTCTATATTGGAATGGCACACCCTCCTCCACTACGACAATGGTGTCAAACTCAAATACAATCAAGGGACGAAATTAAAAACTTGGACCAAGTCGCGAGTCAAACTTGAAATTTACTGAAAAAACAAATTATCTCAATAAGAAGAAACAAGAACACATGAGAAGAGCATGCAGTAATATGCAGTGGATCGATCGAAATTACTCCACTGCATATTACTGCATGCTTTTCTCATGTGTTCTTGTTTCTTCCTATTGAGATTAACTGTTTTACTTTGCCAGAGAATGCAATGTGAAAGCAAAAGAATTGCTGCATTCATTTGGTTCCACATTGCATTCTCCGGCACAGTAAAACAATTATTATAGCAATAGCTATGTGATAATTCCTGATTATAATAATCCTGATAAATCCTGAGTAACCTGTCAGTATAAACTGCGCGGGGTCCACGCATAGGCTGCTGTTCAATAAACCCGAGTGATGTTGCTACTACAATTCCCGGCATCACTTGGGTCTATAAAATGCGGGGCCATGCATAGGCAGGGAGGTTTTTTGAAGCTTTATGTATAAATGACCATTAAAATGTATTGAGTGCCTCATAAAAATAAAAATACTGATATAATGTATGAGACTAAAAATGTAATGAGACTAATGTAAAGTCACCTGACCCTCCCCAAATCTCTTGTCTGGTAAAAAAAAAAGCCCCCTTCTCTTGCTGCTCTTAAAACAAATTCCTGATGGCCTTATGGGAAATATTGTCATGTGTTATGTGTAGTACCAGGGGTTTTATTTTTAGGGGTACCACGTGCTCCATACTCCTGCTGAACTGTCACCATAAAGCTAAACACAAAGCTTAATTACATACAGTATACAGACACTTCCCACAATATGTGTGATTCATTTGCCACACTGAATATTCTAGATGGTGGTACCATTTTTTTTGCCCATCTCTCCATGATCAATGAAATAAATCAACAAAAAGAGAAGGTATTTGACCAGAATAGGTGATTAAGGTATTGAGATATTTGTTACCCCTAATGTCAATGAAAGCTTTAAAATTATTGCTTTTTGATCATAGTATAACCTTAATTCCAAATAATGCACAGTCATTGGCAAAAGCCAGACATCCATTCCCAATATACCCAAAGCAATAAATATGTTGTCAGGAGTCCAACTTGAAAGTGTAATGTACATAGTCCTGGTAATGAACCCTTATTTTCTTATTTTGCCTATTTCTGTTTAAATAGTTTTGGATCATTATTATTTTTTATATAGCATTATTAAGTGTGAAGGAAAACAGGAAAGGCAAAATGTTGATCCTACCAGGAATCATAAAACTTTGTGGGTGCACCCTGTAGTATTTCAGGTAGAGTTAATAGGCCAGCCAGAACTAGAGATCACCCACCTCTTCATCTCAAATGGGGAGGGTCCTGTTTTTTCCTGGGAATTAAGGAGCAGGGCTGACAACACTGTCGTCTTGTCCTTGGGATCTCACTGCCCCTCTACAGATACAATATAATGGGTAGGTATTGTCATCCTAGTACAGGAATTATGAGATCCTGATCAATTAAAAATAATGCAGCTACCACAGGTACACTTTAATGTCATATTTTATTTCATCTCGTGTTCTTTTGGAGCGCCATCAGATATAAATATTGCTCAAATATAAAAGTTGTGATGATATATTTTTTTCACTGTTCTTTCAAAGCACCCAGCACACAGGGCAGAACACAGGACCTCCTAATGTCTGTGTATATGATGTGACTTTATTTCAGTTGCTTTCCTTCTTGTGTTGAGTATTTCCTGGAGCTATGCCATTTAGTGTAAATATACTTTGATGTCTTGGAGCTGGCATCCCACTCTCCATGATAGTTCAGCATTAATCTTCCATTTTTCACTCAGTCGATGTTCTTATGTGTTATCAGACGATCATATTTCCACTCCAGGCAATATCTGCCGTTGTTTGATTCTTCTTTTCATCACTTCAAAGTGCCAGTGACAAGAACTCTGTTGCCACGCATGAAAAACTCTCTTTGTTTATTTCTACTGGGTTTGCAAATGGGCAGTGACATCTGACTGTCCCGTGCCTTTTTAACTGAAACATAGTCATGGTCACCCGGTGCACCTTACAGATAGTTATCGGCTCCCTCAAACTTTCTTTGGTTAACCATGCATAGTTTAGTTTTTTTAAACCAGCCAATACCTGGTATTTGCTGATTCATGTGGCTTATGTGAGGTTTAGGTCATGCAAAACAATTCTTTTGGAAACTCTATTGAGAACTTTTAGAGGATTTTCCAGCTTTTTGTTAAAAAGAACTGTGTATTTGGGTCAATGCTTCCCTATTATCATTTGGGATGAGAATAGAGACACATCTAAAAAACCACTGGGCCCTGGGACATCTGGCCACTGTATATTTTGACACAGCTATTGTCTTGTTTGACTCATGGGCAGATTTACTCATCACTACTCTTCTAAAAGTAGGAAAGAAATACTTTGCTGAATACTTTGGTAAGGCATTTGCCCATTTTGAACATTTTTGAACACTTCTCATGGTTATTAGACATCCAGATGTAGAATAAATTCCAAACTAATTTGTTTGCTGAAGATCTTTCTGTAAAGAAATGTACAAAAACTAGTTTTAGTAGGCTGTGAAATGTCTAGTTGAATGTAATTAGTTACCACTAGACCTGGAAAAATAAGAACCTTCAGAGACATGTTTCTTATGATTGAACATTTTTTGGTTTTCAAAAATATAAATCACAAATTAATTCCATATGAATGTCTTAAAAGATTTTTAGAATGAGTATGTTTGAAATGTTTGTTTGTTTTTGATAAAGTAATGCTGACCAATCACCAGTCGATGGGTTCTTGACCAGTCTATATGAAGACATAACCAGCAGAGCTACCTTTAAAACAAAAGAGCCCCCTAACACCCCATAGGAACAAGTTAATTCCAAAATGTTTACAATAACAAACAGGAGAAATATAAATGGTGGAGAGTGGTCTCATTGTCTAGTGATTACTGTGTGTGGGGGGGGGGGGGGGGTTGATGTTGGCTGAACAAAACTGAGTAAATGCAATTAATGTTCTATATGTATATATTTATGAAATGTTGATCCAAAATGATTGCCATATTATGTTTTTATTTTAAAAATGTCAATGTAACAATCCCATTTCTGTTTCTTTCCTTTCTTTGAAAAGTTATGCCCCGTTTTGCTGAACAAGTGGAAGTCGCTATTGAAGCACTGAGTTCCAATATCCCCCAACCATTTGAAGAGAATGAACAACAAATCCAAGGTAGTTGAAAGGCTTTCATAATCATCAGAATTTATTTTAAAACCCCTTTTACTTTAAAAACCATCAGAAACCAGCTTAATATCACTTTTCCTACCTCACTAAAATATCTCAGATTTTTAAAAAAGTTCTGGAAAATAGAAGGTTTTGCTCATCACTAGTATTTAAAAACTCTAACTGTTGTTTTCTTAACACTCTTTATGTTTTCTGCTCTTAGACACCTGAAGAACTAGAAGATGACTCTGACTTTGAACAAGAAGATTATGATGTCCGAAGCCGAACAAGTGTCCAAACAGAAGACGACCAGCTCATAGCAGGGCAGAGCGCCAGAGTAAGTTCCCATTAAACCCAACAGATGAGTCTTATGTAACTGCTGCACTCCCACTCTATCCTATATCAACATATTTAATTCCCTGTGGTTTGAAAATGTTACTTATTATTTAGGTACTTGCATGACTTAGCTCAGTAAAACAAAACAATGACCTTGTTTTTGTTTTTTGTTTTTTTGGGATGCACCATTTTGAGCACAAAATATAGCATATGTGTGTCTAAAACAGGAATGAATATGTAGTTTGGAAAGCAAAGTAACTAATACATAAAATCAATGTAGTTACTTATTGGGCAACATATCCACTTGATGGATCATTAATAATAAATAAAACAAAATAGCAATAACTCCAATGATGCAGTAGGTGGGGGTGAGAGTAATAGACAAAACAAAATACTGCAACAAAGGAAAGGGTGATAGCGGTGACATAATATGCAGTGGTGTACAAAGTCTGTAGCCTTCAAAGAGGGCTCACAATCCATTCTTCCCTTCTCCTTATCTCCATTACATAAGGGGAAGGTTTCGCTAGGCCTCATGGTGCGGTTGCAGGGAGCTGGAATATTGTATATTTGAGGCCACCACTTCATATTTTCCCAAGGACCCATTTTGTTCAAAACGTTCCCTGGCTGTAAATATTGACATCACAGAGGGGTGTGATCGCATCAGAGAACAATAGTTAGTGATGGAAACTTGTCTCATGCCTCCTTTCTGATTTATTGAAGAACTGAATATAGGAGACAATAGGAAATAGGGGTCAGTTTGCAAGTAAGTAGGTAGTAAGGTGGGGAATAGGGATACGCGAGAATGCCTATGACATTCTCGCGAAAATTTCCTCGAACTTCTGATGTGTCCGCGAAATTTAGTTGAAGCGATTTCGAGGACCAATCATAAGATCTAGGAAATCATTGCAGGAGGAGTACCACTGCTGAAATTCCCTCTTTAACCTCTAGTACCCAGGAAAGCATGAGGAGTACCGGCACTGCATTCATGAATGCAGCCATGGAAATCCTCCTGTTCACGATCCCCGGTCACTAGAAGTCAAATGAGGGCTTGCAGCTGTGCTCATCAATGAATGCAGCCGTGGGAGTCCCGCAGCTGTGCTCATTAATGTATGCACAGGATTCATTCATCTTAAATGTTAATACTTCCTTCACTTTTTATTTTAAAACAATTTTGTGGCTGGGGTCTTTAGTAGATCTAATGTGGCCTTTTTAATGGTTTACTTTATTTGGCTCTCTGTATTATATGAGTTTGACAATCGGAGTCTAGAGTCCTTTCAGTGGCTTTGTCTGTGGACGTCAGCCCAATACCTCCCAAATCCAGCATCTGGATTAACCGATTCCACATATACAGATGAGATGGTGGTTTATTTTTTATAATCAAGGATTTGTTTTGGTAGATTGCTATTTCTTGTGTATTTTTTTTCTTCTTTTTTTTTTCTGCTCTAGGCGCTTCATGTTCTTTTTCAACTTGTAATAGAATTAAAATTTAACCTGCGGTTGCCGTTGATACACAACCGAGCATGTTTTATATAGTCTAAAAGTTTACTGATGATAACAGTATAGAGGAGAGATAAATCAGAGCAATTTAGGAAATTAACTTCTGTGCTTTTACATTTGCATCTTAAATGCTATAGTGCCATTGGACATTTATTCCTTGGCGGACAATCAGCGTGGTTTTAGATGTAGATCGTTTCATAAAAGGCCATGATTTTTATTGCAAGTGCACTTGTCATCACAAACACAATGACGGGGCTTGTTCACATGGCCGTAGTCTCGCTTGTCTCTCATTTTGGCTTAGCAGCATAGCAGAGGAATCAATAGGAATCAGTGACTTAGCACCTCAATTCTCTGTTCTTCTCCAACCCTTCACTAATACAGCAGCTTAACCCATCATGTTCTTATCAGTTTTCACTCAGCAGCTCAGCTCCCTTTGCTTGTTTTTCTCACCTGTGACTTAGTTTTCTTCTTTTTGTAACAATAACTGGCACAGCTCCACCTAATTCCCTCTCACAGCAATGAATCCCTAGCTTAACTTCCATTTCCAACCCTTTACAAGTAACTCAGCTGCTTATCTCCCTTCTTCCCCCTTTTTGGTAATAACTCTGTAGGTCAGCCTCCTCTCAGCAGTGGCTCAACAGCTAAGCTCTCCCTGTTAGCAGGGGTGTAGTCGTAAAAAAATAAGAGGGGGCACGGTAATAGTGAAGGCTATCCATGACGAGCAGGCAGGGAGAGTCTATACGGGAGTGGGTGCCCATTCCTGAAAAAAGTGAGGGCACGGCATGCCCACGTGTGCCCGCCCCACTACACCCCTCCCTGTTACCCCTTCTCAATGGTAACTCAACAGCTCATCTCCTTCATTACCTCTCCCAGTAATGGCAACAAATCTTTAGTAAAAATCCCAATCCCCTTTAGTAATACCTCAGCAGCTCAATATCCTCCCAGCAGTGGCCCAGGAGCTCAGCTCTCCCTGCTACCGCTTCTCAATAATGACTCAGAAACTTATCTTCTTTATTAACCCTCCCAGTAGTGACTTCAAATCTCAATTTTGCCATTTCTTATACCCAAAACTTCTATTTATTTTGCCAAAATCCACACACTGGCTCATAATAGCTCAGAGCTGTTAGTCTGGTAAATGTGAACATAAATCTGGGACATCTTAAAAATAAGTCCCTATTTAAAAAAAACTTGAGGGTTGTTTCCGTCAGTAACCAATCAGATTCCTTGTTTATTGCTCCTATAAAGTAATCTGATTGATTATTATAGACAATGATTTAGTCTTACGGGCATAAATACGTCTGAACGATTGTCATTTAACCCATCAAGCCATTTAAATAAAAAGCCCCAAAACTAAAAATTGAAGAGCCTTAATGATCACTGTAGATTTTCCATTGGCAGGAATGATTTAAATTAGCATACACTTATTCTTTTGAATCACAGCTAATTAATTTTCACTGATTCTGCTTTTCCTCCATCAAAATAGTTGAGGTGGCTCAAGTTGTGATATGTAATTCCTCTAGAACATACTTCAGTGTGTTTCAATTGGAAACCACTGGGCTTCTTTTGATAAGCCCTAATTAAAATGCATGCATTGAATTTTAATTTGATTAACTTGCAGATTTTTTCCTACCTGTGTAGATATTGACAGTAAAAGGCTCATTTTGGTTACATTAAGGAAATGCAAAATTAACTAACACAAAAGACAGTTTACTTTTTCTATTAATTAAAATATAACATTTAACCATGTAACACAACCTTTAGCAACAATTTCAACATGGGGGAGCCTTTGAAATAACTTTTGGGTATTCAGGTAACCCCTGTTATATTAATATATCCATAACTCACAGTACACTAGTGTGGTGGTCAATAGGATGACATTGGTAGTCAGCTAGAAAAACTTCCCCCTTACTGATAGACAAAAAGATCATTAGTATCTATTAACATTTTCTAAGAGGCACAAATTGCTACCTGCTCTAAGAACCCCTTGTAACCTCTGGAGAAAGCTTGGGGTTCCATAGAACCCTGGTTGAGAAACACTGATATAGCAATATGTATAGCATTACGTGTGATGGCAGTCTGTGTTTCATGATTATTCAAATCCATTTCTGTTTGCCTTTAAGGCTGAACTGGTCTTCGGTGACTCTTATTTTAATCAACCAAATTTCAAATATGTAGCTGTAGGAGTTTGTGATCCATTGCTGGAGCTGTTTCAATCAATCACATGAAGAAAACATTCTAAGGACAGCTCAATTCATATAACATACATGTTTGGAAAAAAAAAGGGGTCCTGATCCTGGTGTGTTAGCATTGTCATCTGAAAATATATAGAAAGAAAATGCCAGAGAATGTCACTGGTTTCTTACAGAACTGCAATTGCTGTTTCAAAGATAGATACCCCCAAATTGCACAAAGTATGCAAAAAAACCAATACACGTCATAGACTCCTATTTTCACCAAAAATAGGAAATGTGCTTGGCTAAAAATATATACTATATCAACAAAATGACCCAATTGATGAGCTCCATAAAGACATTAAAGTTTTGTCACCTGGGGTGATCGGTCATTGAGTGTCGTATAAAATCTGGCATCAATGCAAGTGTCCAATGGTTGTGTTTAGCAATCCGCCAGTAATAGTTTTATTGCCCTTTTAAGATACCTATCACACTGATGTGAAATGTGCAATTCTCCCGAAAAAGTGTTTTATTTCCTTACAATATAGCTATAGGATTTCTCTCTATTCTCTGTGTGTATTTATCATGCTAGACGTCGGCATGCTGAACTCTTGAGGATGTGCTGCGGAGTACCTGTCAGTGGCCAATAGTAGTATAGCCATTTTGTGAGCTGCGGAGTTCCTGGAAACCATATCCCTGAAGACTAATTTTATTTGTGAATTTATTATTATTTATTTATTACATTTATAGAACAACAACAAGCGCAATAGTCTGTTCAGGCACTGTGTAAGCTTACATGTGTAGCTTTTTATTTTTTTCCTTTTATTGAGATTTAAGGAGAACCCATACTTTACCCATTTGAATCAAATTTTGACATTTTTAATCACCATTTTTTAATGTTAGTCACACCTGTTTTTTCACTGTTCGATGTAGGTATTTTGATTGCAATACATATATATGCGATACATTTTTACACTAGATAAATCTTGTTTGCTATCCTTTGTTTTTAATTTTTCTTGTTTATAGTGATATATTTATATACTTTAACATTTTTGGCTTATTAGGAATTTTACAAGATGTGTTTACATCTGTTATTGCTTAAAGCATGGTTGTCTGATGAAGCTGTTAAACTGCAAAACGTGTCACAACTAGATTTTTAAGCTACTGGTATAAAATTGTCCTTTTATCTTGGACATACTTTTTTTTGAACTTCTACATTCAACCATCTATGTCTCTGAGTAGCTCCAGCTAAAACTACACTTAAGACTGCCCCCATGGCTACATGAAAGGGCCAATCACCAAGTCCCATGTAATCCATACTCGGAAGTATTGGTTTTCTTTTTCTTGGCATCCAATGACTAGAAATGGGGACTGGAACTTGGAAAAGTGGAACAAGTAGTTGGCTTGGAGGTCTAAATTATTAAAGGGTTTCCTTTCAATAAGTTCAACTTATACCATGCTGTTCACAAACAACACAAAAGTGCCAAAGCTATCAATTTTAATGTATATGTTAATAAGCAGATGAAGCTGAAGAGGATATAAAATGAAGTTTACACAAGGGATCCATTTGTTATATTTGTCTGCTATCTCAGATCTATCCATCCTTTAGTATGAGCTTTCCTAAAGCTATAAAATTAATTTACGAACCAGTGATGCTGATATATTGCTGGCGCGTGAGAGATAGCATCGAGATCAGTGAGGCGTTTCTGCTGCTAAATTCTCGGGAATAAAAGCTGAAGTTATAATGCTTTGCTTGAGCTCCCACTGACTGAACACTAGAAGGGAACTCCAGCAATGGTAGGGAAATCAAAATTAGGGAAAACTGTAAATGTTTTGGGTCAATATTTGTATGAAACTTTAAAATGTTTTTTAAAAAATTGAAACTAATATTTAAAAAATGTCTTTTTTGCACGGAGGTGACCCCGCTGATGAATGTTTACCAATAATAAACTTGGTGGACTCTACCCTTCAACACAACCATTCTCAACCAGGGTCCTCCAGAGGTTGCTTGGGATTCCTCAAACTGTGGCTGACTGACCTTCTATTTGATGATGACTTCATAGTCCGGGGAGAAACATCATTTGGTAGTGCCAACTGCATGACTCCAATGATGTTTTTAAGTGACAAAGGGTGTTATTCCAGCCACTACTGTAGGAGGCCATTCTTTCCAATGGCCACCAATTTAAAATGATTTTTGCCCATTGATCCCAACCAACAAATTGGTTTAGTAGAGATTCTCTGACACCTGAAATTATTTCAAGAGTTCCTCAGAGGTAAAAAGGATGAGTAAACCAGGGATCATTTATTTTCAGCAAAGAGCAGTTTTTCTCAACCAGGGTTCCATGGAATTCTAGGATCCCTCCATTAGTTGCAGGGGGGTTCCTTAAGCAATGAGCAATTTTTGCCTTTCAGGTCAGTTTAAGTGACACCAATGATCTTTTTGGATATCAGTAAGGACTATCCTCCCAGAGGCCAGCAACGTATGAGGCATTCTTTCCACAAAATACACTGATGTACTGTGAGCTGTGGATATAGCAATTATATAAGAACTGAAACTTATTTCAAGGGTCCCCCCATGTTAAAATGCTCAAGAAAGGCTGGCATTAAGAATTGAATAAGTTTCCTGCAAAAGATTGTAAATCATAGTTAGCACTCTGCTTCTTCAACTGAGATACCATTTAGATATTTTAATAAGAAACTGGGTTGTCAAGACCACCGTAGAAAACTGTCATTGCTTACCACCTGTTCTGCTTATTGGATTCTATGGGATATCTCCAACAGGGTAACAGACAGCAGGTAAAATTACAAATTATTTCTTTTTAGCAAAGCATACAAGGCTACAACTTGCCATTATCTTTTTTTTTATTTCTGCCTGCATCTCCATTAAAGATTTAACCTTAATCTCTCTACTTACAACAACCTTTAAAACTGAACACTGTTTGTTTCCTAGAAGACCATACTGTGTCAATTGACAAACATGCCCTGGAATATTAATTTCATCTTCAATATTATTGACACCTGTCCATTGTGGTAATGCACATCACGGCAGCATGTAGTAATGCACCTGCAGGCAATGGTGTGTGGCAGAGTCATTTATTTTGAAGGACACCCCAATGTATGTTAACAGTGCACGTGTTTGTATCAAGCACTGCAATATGAATTAATGCACAGGGACAGATATATACTTTTTTCCACCCTAGGCGCTTGTGTTTCCCCCTCCCCTGGAAGCATAAAGGATACAAAACTGGAGTTATCATTCAGTGCTGGTCTGTAAAACTTTTCTACCGGCTCACCATTTCTAAAACAAGAAGAAGAAACTACACAAACAGTACAATATGTCCTGTCAGTTATAGGTAGCCACCCCTTATTACCATGGCAAGTTAGTCAATGGTCTAGGTTGGCCTTTAAATCGGCCTCGGTCATGCATTACCTGGTGTTGCAGTGCATTGATGTACTTAAAATGCCACTGATGGAATTTGTTTGCCCATTATAGTGCCACAGCAGCCCATTCAAACAATCAGGGAAAATTGCATTAAAACATGAAAATTCACATGTATTGAATTTATTACACCACAATGGACTAGCATGGGGAGAATGAACCCTAAATGTAATGTCTAATCAGGTAGTTTAAAGTCAGGTTTAATGGGAGTTGTGCTTAGCTGTTCATAGACAGGACAAGAATTCCACAGCAATAATTATGCTAGCAACAAACATCTTTAGTTTAGAGGCTCAGTGTAGCGTTGTGTCTACATTAATGGGAGGGAGATGACCAGCAGAATTAATTGCTCACATAAACATAAATTAAGATCTTCTACTTGTGTGCATAAAAAAGATAGGAAAGTTTGCTGGCAACTGTAATCCATAGTGCCTGGCACCAGCGCAGAATTGTCTTGATAAGATTAATTGAGAGGGGCAGTGGAATTGTCTAGATAAAGGAGGTCTGATATATCACTTCTACTACAGCGACTATAGCAGAACACACAGAACAGAGCCAGACGCTTCAAAATAATTACGTTTCTTCTGCAAGGCCTGAGAAAACAGCCATAATAAATAGATTTAGCAAATATATTTCTAATTATCTAATGAACAGAATAGTGTTGCCATTATATGATACAACCAGCGAATATCTAGGGTGCCCTTAATCATCTCATTCCAAATTTTTTTTTTTCACATGATTAGGTTACTTTTTTCTTGCTTAGATCGACAATATGAAATAATATTTATTGTCAATCCTTTCTTCCTGTGTATTTGGTACTTTTTCTGATCATCATGATTGTGAACCAATAGATTTATATAAGTGGTGGATAACTTTTTTTTATATAGAGGGCCTCGAGTAAGAACTACACAGAATATTAAGTGAATATAATGCCGAAAACTCTTATAGACTATAGATAGTCTAGAAAACTATGGATGTGCTGTAAGACCTGGTAAGAGACTGTACGAATGCTAAAGAAGATGGTCAGAGATTGCAGCTATGCAAGGAGAGTTGGTAAAAGATTTTACGCAAGCTACGAGAGGAGGGTCAGAGGCGTCAGACATGCTATAGAAACTTTGTATTCCATTCCATTTAGAGGTTTTTCCTTCCCTTCTCTTGTATCTGACAGCCATCTAATACACAAGAAGAGGAGGAATATTCCTATTAGTCTAGTTCTGTCTTAATATTTGTCCCTACTTATTATCCTTTCCAACACAACCATAAAAAAGCATGATCATTTTTTCTTCTCTCCCTGTTCTGTCCAATACCAACCATGAACTGAGAAAAATACCCCCTTATGTGAATAGGGACATGCACGGCAATAAATAGGTGACAGGGATTTAAATCCTTTCTGGCAACAATTAAAACTAAAATTTGGGAATTAAAGACAAGCCATGGAAATCATTCTTGTTCACTAAGATAAAGGTTTATAGCTCCTGGAGAAATGTATTTCAGAATATCAGTTCATAAACTGAACTCTATAGAGTGTTTTTCACCTTCTCTAAATATGTCACCACAATATGTCCAAACAGAGTGATTTTCCCGAACGCAGCAAACATGCTTTTGAAGGTGTGAATTACTGGAAGACTTCTGTACATATTTGTCGAGTGTTATTAAAGGTTAATGCCATATGTGACAGCACAATATTCACATACATCAAACAAACCTGCTGATTTTACATATTTGTACAGAAAGATCAAATAATGTTCATAAGGTATTGTAAAGTATACATGAAGAAAACCTGCAATGCATGGACAGAAATCCTTTAGGCGCCCGTCCCGCTCACCATTTCAGTGTAATAATGCATTATCTTGTAATCATAATGAGAAATAACTGATATAGAAATCCCCCTGTGGCTCTCAATTCCACCACTAACCCTATTTTACATCTGATGGCCAGATATGTAGAAATACAGTAGAGGCTGCTGTAGTATTGAATGTGTGTTTTATGTTAAGTGCCTGCAATCAAAGTAAATTATAAGGATCCAATAAACCATTGTGGTGCATTATGGCATTCGTGTTAAGTCCTATATACTGCAGATTAACATGTATTGCTTTAGGACAGTTTATTTATCTGAATGGGATGGCTTATGCCATAGCTATGTACCATTTATGGCAGCACAGAACACCTTAAGACATGTCAGCGTGTAGGCAAGGTGCATTGGTGTCGCACCACATTGCAACAACACATGCAATGTGCATTACTACCATGCAATAATGTGAATGAGCCCTAAAATGTATTAATAAAATGTATTTATTACTTATTAAGAAGATCCAAGTACCCAGTTCTTTTATGCTGCAAAGCAGTAAAAATATGCTTCAATTGTGTAAGTATTTAGATAAGGAGTGGAAGAATGGGTAGGATTATCACAGTAAAAGGACAGGAAAAAAGTATAAAAATTTAAAAAAAAATTTTTTGAATATGACCCTAGATTTTAACACATTTGTTATTGGATCCTTAGCCTTAGTGTCTTCTTAAAGTGGACCTTCTACTAAACTGAAAGGTCCCAGTTAGTATAAACTTATGGTGGCTGGACGCTACAATCCTAAGTAGCCTAAAAATGTTGCCCATATTCTTCAATGTCTAGCTAAGAATAGTGTCACTGCCCTTCGAAAGAAAACAAAGTATCCTATTAGACCTAACCTGGAACAAGCATAATGTTATGCACAGAAATGCAGAACACAAGGGTAAAGTAAGGATAACTTTTTCTTTTACAGTGTTTATATATCTATCTATATATATATATATATATGTAAAAAGGTAATTTTGCAAAAAGTAGTGGACCTGGCCAGTGTGGTGGAAGGTCCTCTTTAAGAACCGCCAAAACCCAAGGTACTCTGATATGTTCATAAAACAAGGGAGCTGTTGGCCCTCCCGTCGTTTGAACAATTACCAATGATGGGTTTCAACAATAATATTAATAATATACAGTATGCAGAAGGTGGTTGGCAGACCCATGACTGTTTCCCAAATTCAGAATTATGATTTCAAGAACACATTTTGACTTCAATTACCATTTTTTATTAATTCCCACACAGTCTTCTACTATCCACTCCTTCACAGTATGGTATTTTCCCAAGATCTGTGTCCACACACTGATCCACTAGTTGAAGAATGCATCTTAATATTGTTTGCTATCAGTTATTTTAGGATTTGTTAACAGCCATCAATTGCTAGGGCTTTAAAGTCCTGCCTTTTTTTTTGTATTTCAGACCAAGCATCTGTTTTATTCCTTCATTTTTCTATATTTAAGAGTCATGGAAATGCTTTGGGTCCCTAAAAAAACAACCCCTTCCATCTACTACAAAAGCCAAATCTAATCACTGCCTTCCCTGCTCCATCCCCAGAGTTCTCTACTTGGAAATTTGTGTTGGATTTACATGAAATTAGAATAAAAAGTTGTTGTGTTCTAGAGAATAAAGAAAGACGGATTTCTTGGAGGAAAGCGAGGAGCGTTCCCTGCGGCGGTAGGTGATGTCTTTGTGTACAGAATAAGGTAAAGGGATCAGGTATGAAGAATGGCCCACGGGTGGTATAGACACTGAACTACGATGTTTTTTTGAAGGCAGAAAATCTGGCAGAATTTTTTTTAGCAAGATTGATTTTTGATCATTTTTTGTTTCATTAAATTTTTATATAGAATATGCAAACTATATACTATAAATAATATTTTCAAAATGATTCTGTTTTTTATTTCTTCTGCATTTTGATGTTCATTCCCCCTAGTCTGTCTCTATTCCTTTTCTATCTGTAATTAAAGATTTTTTTTGTATGATTCAAAAAATGTGTTTTTCACCTAATCTGGTTTTATAGAAATTTTCTTCTAACAGGTCAATTGCAGATTCCTTA
>NW_027317388.1:4551-15886 GCF_032062135.1 Pyxicephalus adspersus | reverse complement strand
AATGACTTTGAAGAAATCCATTCCAGGTTTGCTGGATCACCAAACCTCACTGATGAAAGTGTATTCTCTCCAGTCTTGGAGGGCTTTAATAAATTGGGTGGATTGTCTTCCCAATGGGGAACAGTAAAAATTGTAAAGCTAAACTCCATGAGGACATCTACCTAATATAGATATAAAAACTGCAAGGGATGTGGTCATGTACTATTTACAAATAGTATTTGTAAAAAAATACTATTTAGAAAAACTGCTGCAACAAGGCAGACTTACTCCTGCCCCTTTACCTACAGAGTTCCTCCCAAAATAGGGTAGACATATCTGAATAGGAGACTGACATGCTGCCTCCTTCCTAGGAGTGGATAAAAACTTGTGAAGGACATGTGAGTACAGCTGCTCTCCTTCACTCTGTTGTTCAAGTGCCTCTTGCTCAGTGATTTCCATGTACACTTACAGCTCACCCACCTTATAGGATGTTTATTCTGCAATGCAATTCATAAATGCTTCACTAGCTGACCTTACTTTATAGACTCCAGAGATAAGAGTTGATGTTTCTGCTCTAATTTACAAAAAGTGTGCAGGTGCATAATTGCTTGAAAGCAGACTTACATGTCTCCGTTCATAATTTTCCAAGCCTCATTATTGGAAGTAAACAAAAAAATCTCACTTTTACTTCTGCAGATCCGTCAATGGCTCCAGAGGTTTCCTGAATTGGTCCTGTGTCATCCCAGTATCCTTCTTTGCCACACGCCCTTCTTCCTCCTTCTACTTATGTCGCCTGATCTCACACTACGAAAGTGCAAGATCGGGTGATAAAGATGGGAAAAAAAGAGTGCTAATCTCACCGCGCACATGTAATATCAGTATTTTTTTCCCCCATTGAAGAAAAAGCTCATTCAGGCATGCACAGAAGGAGCAGCCAGAAGCCTCCCAGGTTCCATGATATTAGTATCCCAGCTGGCTCTGCGTTCCCATTCTTTCTTTATCGCCACACTCATAATAACATAATAAAATGGACTTTACCCTTTTTTTTTTTTAATAAAAAGGGTTATAACCCCCCCCCCTTCCCTACATAGAGCCTAAGATCTCCAAGATTTCCATCAATAGTCATAGTCATGTTTTTTTTTTTCAGATTCTCTCAAGAGGAAGCTTCTCTCAAGATTTTAAAGATGGTATGTTTGTCACTAAAATTGCTGGAGATGAGGGTCAGGGGGAACCTCAAGTAAAATGAATTGCAAATGTAACCCTTGCTAGTTATAAAACCAGATTTCCCACTACGTTTTTAATGCTTTTTTTTAAAACCATTTCACTTAGGGCAAGTTTCAATAGAACGTCCTAACCCCTTATAAAACTTTTGGTGACCATACAATATTCAATGGTTTTACAAATAACTAGTTGAGATGCTTTTTATTGCCATTTTATAGGACATGTTCCCAAAGGACGCTCAGCCCCTGAACATTTATTTTGTGACACTACATGTTCAGGGGTATGTAGCTTGAAAAGTTAAGCAGTTTTTTAAAAGTTAAAATACATTTCTCAACTTTGATCATCACTAAACTGGAGCGGAAGTTAAGGAGAATAGTAGATCAATACTAAGGTTTGCTTATACATGGTATCTTTTACATTACTGGATTATTTGGGGTCCTATTTAAATTTCCACTGATTGTGAACAATTTTCTCCCCTTGTCTGTATTTGGGACATAGAAAAAATGGTAAAGCACAAAGTTCTACAACACATATCATTTAAAAATAACTTGGAAACCTTAGATTTTGCAGGTCAAAGTTCAAAGAGAATCATTGCAGAAATCCATCACTGACCTGCTCTATCTATCAGCTGTTCCCAGATAACCACAGAACTGTTGAGTACCATCCATTCAACTGTGAATTTACCCATCCAGACGCTGTATTAGAGGGTGATTGAAGCTTTTAACACAGGTCAGGGATCTGCAGGTAAAAAAGTCAAATTCCATTCCGTTCATGACAATACAGTGAAAATTGCTATTAGCTGAGGCAAACTATACACTTCACAATTCACCTCAAAATTACCAGCAGACATTTTCAGCAGATATAGGGCCAAGGAAGGTGTTTGGGAAACATTAGAAAAAAAAATAGATATTTCCAAGTGCCTTGAATTTTATTTGAAAGAAGTCTTATTGGGAAAAAAATAAATAATGTATTTTATATACTTGGCACATGGCTAGTTCTTTTTTCTGTCTTGTTAGATGAAATATACTTTGTATAGTTACAATGAAAATATACAAGTCCAAGTCTAATGTGACTAATCGTGACATAAATGATTTTAAGACACAAAAAGTAATGAAAAGAAGGCAATCAGAAATATGTGATCATGACAATACTGTTCTACTGTTCTACTCTCATGGATATAAATTAAAACTGAAGATGTTTCTATGGCGATAGAGGGATCAATGTTTGTGCTCTGTTCTACTCAAATAGTCAATTTCCCATTGAACCAGTGAAATGACTTAAGTACACTAGATTTCAGTTAAATGTTTCTAATCTTGTATAATTTCCAACACAGACACTGAGCATATGTATGATCTAAGCATAATATTTGGAAAAAAACCTAATGTACTATTTACCCATTTTTTATGACACCTGCATAAAACTAACACAGTCTAAATCTTTATAACAAATCAAGAAATTATATTTTCAAGTAAAAGACATTTGTTGTCACATGTTATATTGTAGTTTACCTTTATGATGAAACAAGTGCTTATATTGCCTTAAACATTATCTAGTCCATTAGAAGGCAAGACTACGTTAGAGATTACTTCACTATGTTTTTCAGCAGTATTTACGTCAATAGCATCTGCTCTTGTTTTAGATTAGTCATACTTTTAACCTGTTCATCCCAAGTAAAGCCCTTGATAAAAAGGGTAAGGAGAAATGTGGAAGCAACAATAACTAATTTGTTTTTAGTTAGGTACATATGAATTAATGTGAAGGAATAGCATGCAGTCCTCTATCTAGCCAGCAGGTAGAGCTTTAGCTTCTTTTCACAGGTATTTCTTTAATTTTTTGCTCCTTTGCTGTAAAAAGTCAGTTGTTTTGGTTCTCCATAGGACCAACTAAAAATTTACACACACAAGCTGATGAGTTAGAAGAATTATTAGAAGTTGATGAATTATTATTATTGATAACTAGAAGAATTATTTTAGTTAAATTGCTTCCTCTAAAGCTTAAAGTGGAGAAAAACTGAAAAAAAAAAAACTCACTCACTTTTACCTTTGCAGATCCGGCAGATTTCCTGGATCCTGTTCTGCAGCATCCTGCTAATTTCCTTCATGCTGTCGCTGAGGAAGCTGCTGCAATAGAAACAGAAAGGGGAGGAGTTTTACCCTTTTTTCAACCCCCCCCCCCATAAAAAGAAATTAATTTTTACCTTATATAAATGGGATTGTCTACTCTTTTATGTAAGGTAAACATTTTAGTTTAGGTCCTGGTCATGGCACCAGTTTTTTTGTTACATAAAAAAGCTTGCTGGAAAATGTTCTGCACTTGAAAAAATTGAGGGTGTGCTGGATTCCTGTTCCCCTACTTTACCCCGTGGTGCCATTCTCTGACTACTAAGTCACTACTGAGTTCTACAGTTTAGTGGGTAGAATCAAAGAGAATGTGCAGAGGGGACAAGGCATCTGACATTCCTAGAGGAGTCAGATTAACAATATTTCTTTAAAACTGCATTACTCTTAAAGAGTAGTGATAAATTAAATTGACAATTTCATGCTCACATAATTTGTTTAAAAAAAACAGCATATTTCTGCAGAAATGTAGGCAAAATGCACCAATGCATGGGATCAATGAGAAGGTAACATTATTATGATTTATACTGCAATTTATATGCTGCTTTATAGTTTTAATTACAAAGGACTGGTACAGAAGGTTATTTCAGCAACTGTCACTATTAGAAGATAAGGAGCCTTGTGTCAATTCCAATATAAAATAATTTCTTTTGGTTGTAATGGTTCATCAAGAGCAAGAATCAGAATAGGAAAGAAACTCCCAGTCTGCAGTTTAAATTGACCGGGGAGGACTGAATTCCTATTTGGCATGCCCCCCGGGTCCAGGATTTAAAAACATTTGCTAACAAATAGCAAATGACTTTTAGGAAATCCATTTCAGGTTAGCTGGATCACCCATTTGCACTAATAAAAGTGTATCTTCTCCAGAGCTTTAATTAATCAGGCCCAGTGTGTATCATAAGCTCTTTATTCAAGTAGCAGTAAAGTTGCCTTAAAAGATTTCCTAACTTTATATCACATCCACAAATTGCCGCCTTTGTCAATCAAGTTACACAAGAGATTGAACATTTGAATATGAGAACAAGCCATCCATCGGGGGCACAGAAGCATTGTTTGAGCCTGGAGTGAGTGCTTGTGTGGCAGGAGTGAAGAGGTGGCAGCCATATTGGGATAATACTTCTGCTGGCTGGTTGGTTGCAAGTTGCTGCTGCTTTTTTTTATGCTGCTGAACTTACTTACTTATATCTTGAGCTTCAGCTCTACTACTATTTACAGTATGGTGTGCTATCACATGTATTCTTAGGCATTCTGTGCTTTGTATCTGACACACTGAGTGGATTTTTGAATTTTACCAGTGAGCTGTTTGCTGGCTACTCCTACTTGATTTGTGATGGCTAACACAGCAACAACACTTGATCACCCCTTGGTGATTCAGGGGGAACTTAATTTCATCACTTGGAATGTGGGGGGTCTCAATCACCATATTAGGAGACGTAAAGTGACCTCTCACTTGCGCTCCCTCCACCCTAATGTTACCTTTTAGGATGAGGAAGCTCATCTTAAGACTGGGGACACCTTGCGTCTCTCAGAATCATGAGTGGGGGAGGTGACTGCGTCTTCCTACTCCAAAAAAAAAGAGGAGTATACTGGCATTCTGGACAACCAATTATTTTTTCCAAATTTCACCCAAGTACACACCTCCTTAATTCCTAAACCTTTTAAGGACACTGAATGCCCCTCCTCTTCTAGGCCAATATCCCTACTTAATACTGATTATAAAATAATGGCGAGAATCATGACTGCTCGGTTACAACCACTGCTGTCCGCCCAACTGATCTCTCATCAATTAGGTTTTCTCAAACACTGTCATATTTCAATTGGGATCAGGACGGCTAACGCTGCAACTACACTTCATTACACTAAAAATCATATGCTCCTGAATCTTGATGCTGAAAAAGCATTTGATCAGCTACTTTGGCCCTATCTACATTTATTACTGGCTCACAGACAATTCGGCACACGTTTTCAGACGTATATAAAATTTTTGTATAACCATCCTGCAACACATGTGATAGTAAACAATCAGCTCTCACAGCCTATTGCTATGAATAGCGGAACGATACAAGGGTGTTCCCTATCCCCTTTGTTGATTAATTTGGCTTTAGACCCTTTATTGCGTATACTAGAGGCAGACTCTAGTTTTTTTGGCTAAAAGTTTGGAGCCATGGAGGTAATATTAACCGCCTTTGCGGATGATGTCCTCTTGTTTAATGCAAACCCAAAAGACACATAGGCTCATTTTTCGGGATTTTAAAAAAAATTTCAGGGTACACTATCAACTTTGATAAGTCTGTGGCCCTTTTATTATTCCCAAAACACAGACCAAGTTGGAGCGCCTTGTTTTCGTTTCAATGGGCAAAATCCCATTTTAGATACTTGGGAGTTCTGATTCCTCAAATCCCTGGTAGACTTTATACATTGAACTTTACAAATGCTATTCATGCGATGAAAAATAATTTTAAAACGTGGTCTTCTCTTACGGTTTTTTTCATGGGCCGGGTGGCATTAATCAAAATGGTTACCTTTCCTTGAAGCATTCTACTCAAGCATTCCAAATGACTTGGGAATTATGTATTTAAGAAAATTCCTAATGAAGAGAAACCAGATGCTCTGGTCCTATTCAGAATTTATTTTTCAACTTTTGAAATTCATTTTTACTAGAAATAAGTTTCTTTTTGATGATATATCATATTTGCAAACCCAGGGCGTAGCTATGGGCATATGTTGTGCCCCTAGCTATACCAACCTCTATTAAGGAGGCTTGGAAAGAAATCTGTTTTTGGCAGGCCTTATTTACCGTATTTTCCGGTGTATAAGGCGACTGGGCGTATAAGAGGACCCCCCACTCTAACCAATCATTTGGGGGTCGTGTTATATGCCCAGTATTGTACTGTTCCTTCTGCCTGTCGGACCCGACGCTGGAATACGGACCCGACGCTGGATGAGCACAGGTAAGTGGGATTTAAAGGTAAGTCGAAAAAATACGGGCTTATCCCAAATAGCATTTTTTTTTAAGACGAAAAATTACGGGGTTAGCGGTTAGGGGGTTAATAAATATAACTTGGTCAATAAATCTGATCAACATCATTTTAATACTCTGGGGAACAATTTTTAACACATTTTTTTTTTACTTCAATTTTTAAGCTTATTTACACTAAAATAGGTATGCTGATTTTAAAAAAGCAGTTAGTTTTCTTCTATCATGTCAGTTTTTTTCTCTACCACTTATAATAATGCGAATACTGTAGCGTGAATTTGTATAGGCTATTCATTTACACACAAGACAGTGTGGTCTGAGGTTGTGCGCTACTCTACGTAGTAAATAGGCAAAATGTATTTTATAAACACGTATTTCCTTTCTTTCAGATCATGTCTGGCTCTGCTGTTTCTTGTCCTAAGTGCCTAAACAACCCTGATTTATTTTGTTATATCTGTGGCAGTTTCACTATTCCCAGTCAAAGGGCGAACATCAGCACATTTGTAGAGCAAGCCTATTTGGCATA
The DNA here is from genome assembly GCF_032062135.1 of Pyxicephalus adspersus. NCBI lineage: Eukaryota > Metazoa > Chordata > Amphibia > Anura > Pyxicephalidae > Pyxicephalus > Pyxicephalus adspersus. The sequence continues at coordinate 9,066 of NW_027317388.1, read as the reverse complement.
TTTCAAAGTTAAACTTAGTGATAAGTCTTGGGCAAGATAAGTCTTGAGACCCTTATAAGATATGCAAACAGTGTTTCGAGGGTTTACGGATATGGAGAAAGGGAACAGGTGAAGAATGCCTTTTGGTATACCAATGGTTTCGCGAGAGCCAGGAGATCATTTCAGAGACTGTTATTTTTGTATAGTGAAAACTTCAGGATATACCAAAAAAAATAAACGTAACATAGAGTATCCCAATCTACCATGGGCTATACGCCCCGTGGCTCATTTAGATGAAATCCCAGTGCCTGTTTTCGTTACAGTACCCTCTCCTGAAGAACATGAATATGGTGATGAACTAGGTGACAACAATGATGAAGTGTTTGAAATTGAAGAGGACTCTGTTCATAACGGATTTGATCAGCATGAGTTGAGTGATTTGGCACGTGATTTGGGACTATCAAAGAGGGTTTCAGAACTCCCCGCATCAAGACTGTGTGAGAAAAACTTACTTGAAAAAGGAATGAAGGTATCGAACTTTCAAACCAGAGAAATTGCATTTCTGCAGTACTTTAAAGCTTTGCCAACTGAAAGGAGACCTCATGTTGGCATTTCCTAGCCTGTCATTTGAAAAAATAATGGCCAGGGTGTTTGATGGTCCACAGATTCAGCAGCTAATCAAAAATGAATATTTCATCAGGACAATGTCAGAAGTTGAAAAGAGTGCTTGGTTATCATTCAAAGCTATTGTCAATGACTTTCTTGGAAACACACGAGCAAATAATTACACAGAAACTGTCCAGAAACTCTTGGAGAGTTAAAAAAAAGCTTGGTGGCTATATGAGCATCAAGGTGCATTTTCTGCATAGCCATCTTTCTAACTTCCCGGAAATCATTGGTGCAGTCAATGATGAGCAAGGTGAATGATTTCATTGAGATTTGAAGGTCATGGAAGGACAGTATAGGGTAGATGATATGTACATATTATGGCTGACTATTGTTAAAGCATCTGGTGGGATTGTCCTAACACTGAACACTCCAGGAAAAACTAAAAGCGTAAATTTTTACCTTAACCTCTTACCCGATTATGTTCAAATGTTTTAAGTTGTTATTTGATTTTTTTTTCATTGTATGTAAAATTTGTATGTTTTTTGACAAAAATGAAGGTATCCTGTATCGTAAAAACTGGATGTGATAGCAGAAAACTGGGGTCCTTTCTGGATTCACCACCCAAAAATTAGTAAAAAACAAGTGTAAGATCTAACTCGACAAAAAAATGTGTTCCCCAGTGTTATTTTCAAGAAAATCAACACAAAAGGATGAGAAAACAAAATTTGTCAAAACATACTCCAGAGATCATGAAAGGATTAGACATATTTTTTCCAAATATTGGCCACTATTGACCAGTGACCCTAAGATTAAAAAACATGTATTGGACAGACCTCAAATTGTCTATAGTAAAATTCCCTCTTTGGGAAGTATGTTGGTAAAAAGCCATTTTCCACCATCGAAAGCCAGCATTGATACAGATAAACGAACCTTCAAATGCCGATCATGAACCCAATGTAAACAGATATGTAAAGATGATCCTTATGAAAACCTTTTTGAAGGTAAACGCCCAGTATAAGCTAATCCCAAATTGAGACATCCAGTGAACTGTGCCACAAATGGAGTTGTATATTTAGCTTTGTGCACATGTGGCAGATATTATGTGGGGAAGACTAAAGTCAGCTTCGAAAAAGAATATATGAGCACATTTATTTAATCACCAATGGAAAGATCACCACCCCTTTGAGTCGCGATATTGCACTGGAACATAATTATGACACCAATTCCCTTAGATTTATGTTTCGCAAAGATATCCAACTGATCTGAACAAATGGCTATTACAAGCTGAAACCAGATGGATTTATCAACTAAAGGCAAATTACTTCCCCGATCTGAATGATACATTCAGCTGTAAGTCCTTCTTATGAAGGAAAAAGTTCAAAAGGTTTTTTTTTTCTTCCACAAAATCATTACTGTATTATTGTAATTTATCATTGTACAAAGGTATTATTGTTCAATATTGTTGTATATATTTAATCATTGGTGCTTCCATGTCTGGGACCCGCAGGGGAATCATAGCCCCATCTTGGGTGCCCCTAAGTCTCCCCAAGTCCAGCCCCATCACATTTCAGGGTCTGGCTGGTGATCCTTGGAACTGGGGGGAGGTGAGATTATATACTCCTCCCCCTTGTTTTTTCTGTTGCCCCTTGATGGACTCAACATTTTTATCCCTCTAATACTATTTTTATTTTATTCCTTTAGTCTCCCTAATATATATATTCCTTTTCAATATTTTTGTTTATTTTGTTTTTTGTTCCAAATTTTTTTCCCTTCTTTTTTTCCTTTCCCCCCTTGTTTTCTGTTCTGTACCCTTGCATTTGGAGCCTGCTGAGTGGGCAAAGCACACCCCCCCTGTTTTGGATCTCCACGGCTCCTGTTCTGATGCCTCTCCGGACTCCACTCACTCTATGCAGTGCCTGGAGCACAACGTGCGCCTCACCTTGCGAAGCCACATTTCACGCTTAGTGGCTTTCGCGCCTCCCCCAGCCGGCGTTCTCACGCTAATGTCAGACACCTGTGCACGTGGGATGCCGATTAGTGGGTCCCAATACATCCTGCCATGGGTAAGTATAAAGAGTGGTGGGTTTGGTCTGCAGTATTTGTGGAGCCCTACAATTTGGAACTACCGGTACCACGGAAGGCTCTCCTCTCCTGGACATATTCTCCAATACATATCCCTTTTTATTGTGTTTTGCTATATTTTGGTGCAGTTCTGGAAGCAAAGTAAGTATACTACTATCCAATGACTTTTTGATGACATTTTTTAGGTGTTTACACAAAACAAATAGTACTAGGACAAGGACAAATAACCAGAAGCAATTTTATCCATGAATGCTGCTTGAAGCCAAGTCCATGACATCAGAAATCATAGGAAGAAATAGGCAATTTTTTCATTAGTGCACATGAAGCAAAACAAACAATGTACACATAAAAAGAAAAACTTACCTGAATGAGGATCCTTCTCTGGAAAATTGGCACATTTTTCAACTGATACAACATATTTCACGCGCACATAGCAGTTATGCCTTGGTGCACAACAATACGCATCACACTACTGAGGTTTGGCGAACAACTATGAGCATCAAACAACTGAGTTTTAATAAACCAATTGTGCTGTGTTTAGCCTTTCAAACAATTCATAGAAGGGAACTGCTGAAATACAAACATAATTGACTTTTTAAACTGTAGGTCCTGGGAGATTGTAAAGAAGATCACATAAAAACAAACCCCCAAAAAACAAACTTCAACATTTTTCAAAAAACTTTATTCAAAATAAACACATTTGCTAAAAGGTCACATTAAAATATAGAAACCACACAGTCACCACGAAATTTACATGACACACATGTAAACCCACACTACCATATAAAGCCAAATTAGTTAAAAATGTCCCAACAAATATTGCATTCCCAAAATACTTACCAAACCAATATGCAATTTTGACCTATCAAGGGTGTAAAACTGGATTGGAAAATATTCATGCAGGACAAACATTTAAAGGTGGTAATAAAGACAAATGATTGAAATGAAACAATATGGCCACAAACACAATAACATAGCGTTAACATTGACTTCCTACTTGCAAAATGGACATTGAAACATTCAAATTTTAAAAACAAAACCAGCTACTGTGCTAAATGGTAAGCAAAGTATGAAACGTAGCAACATAGACTAGTAGAACAGAGCAAATACCCCCCCCTAATATGACCTAATATTTTCAGGTTTGGAAGGAGTTAACAGATTTCAGCCCTTTACATAGGTGCCTACCTAAACGCTTACCTTGCCTGACCCAAGGATCCGCCTAGTGATGAATACTAGCAAGTTTGGGCAGGCAAGACCTTGCTTTTGCCAGCAGACTAGATCATCCAACCAAGTTCTTCTTTGCTTCTATATCTATATATATACATATATGTATATCTTTATCTATGTATATATATATAGAGAGAGAGAGAGAGAGAGAGAGAAAGAGAGAGAGAGAGAGAGGGAGAGAGATAGATATATAGATTATAATATAGTTTAATGCAAGATCGCCGGTGTCGAGCTGCCGGAGATGCGCCATTCGGAGCAAGCGATCATTTCAGTTGATACCTATCAAGAGAATAAGTCAGCGTATTCTCGCTGGCCGAAATTTGGTTGATAAATAGGTTTTTGGCATCCGACTTCCGATCGCAATTATGCGTGCACGAGCAAGCTTCCGATATGGCTTGGATGAATCAGGCTCCCAGAGTTAAATTAGGAGGCAGTGGCAATGATTTTATAAAACAACACCTCATTTCCTATATAGTGTTAAAGCAAAAGACAGAAATGTAAATCAAAACATAGAAAGGCAAAGAAATATTAAATCAGAACTAAAAGTTAAAACTAAATAGTAATCCATAGTTTACATGCATATATGTGAATTGAATTATCTGCCAAAGGATTTGCAGC
>NW_027317388.1:0-3709 GCF_032062135.1 Pyxicephalus adspersus | reverse complement strand
AAATAGAAATAAAGGGCATGAATACCCGGACAGGTAAACCAACACCACGTACAGAAATAACAATAAACAGTGTTTTCTTAAGATAAAAATTGGTATTGTACATTCTAAAATTTTCTCATTATAGGTGGGTGCAATTACTAGTTTGAGTATGAAAAGCATAGAACTAAAGGAGAGTAAGATTTTCATATGGGCAGGGTATCGAGAGCACATTGATGTTTGATTCCTGTCTATGGATGTTTAACGTTACAGTATGGCAATTATTCAGAACTTAAACAAGGGTAGGAAAATAGGATTAGAAAGTGTGGGGTCAGTTTATAGGATGGGGTAGCAGAGAGGGACAGTTGAAGTTGAAAAGTAGGGGATGGTTAGATGACTGGGATAAGACACAAGAAAGAGAAGGCAAAATGGAATAGTATCAGGATGGGAAGGTATGGGGAACGAAGAAAGTCCTCATTTCAGGATAATAGGTAGAGCCACGAAAATAATTTATTGGCCAGTGTGCATCCAGATCTTCAGGTATATCCAATATTATGGAACCATTTACCCCAAATTGCATGCAGCTCTTTTTCTCTTCTTGGTCATCATAAGCACAGTGAATAGTAATTATTAGTTACAAATAGTAAGATAGACTTACCTGTTGTTATATGTGATTTCTCTTCAGAGAACACTTGGAAGCTGTAAATGTGGAATGGACAGAATGCTCACCCTGTTTTATGTCGACTGTTACATAAATCATCGCTTGTAGATTTTTACTATTTTATCCTTAAAAAAATATTAGGAGCATGTTTATTTTATTTTGGAGTTTAGATTATCTCCAGGGTTCACCATTAGTTTTAAATGACTAGCAAAAATTACATTGAAACATAGGTTTTAGTTAACTGCTCAAAGGTATCATTTCAAGAAAGGTTTAGCATTTTTTACAACTCAAAACTATTCACCAATGAATAGTTTAATGGATGTTCACTGGTTGCCCTACCATGCTTTTTAACAAACTGAGCAGTAGTTTGTATAAAATTAAGCTACTGTGTTTCTTTAAGGGAATACATAAAGTGAGTAAAAGTGGCTGTGTCATTGCTTTGTTTTCCCCTAAGTGCAATAGTTTGTTCTTTTCTTTACACCAAAAGTCCTTTTGCAGTTCATTGATCAGAGGCTTATTGTACTTTTGGGTATGTTTTTGTACAGGTTGATTCAAGCATATTTAGTAAATAAGGGCTAAGCCAAGCTGTCCTTTGTGTTCTGAATAAGTCATCTAAGTGTCAGTTTAACATACACAAGGGCATAACAATGATACTGGGATACCTAATTATGAGCTGGGGATGTGCATCAATTAAAGATAAGCATGTACTATCAAATCAAAAGAACACTCCCTGTATCTTTGCTGTTCAATCAAAATAACAAACTTATATAAAACTTTCTTTAAGGCTTGAAATTATCTGGCTCACCCAGGTTCTTCCATAATAATCTATTCTCTCCAGTCTTGCAGAACTTTAATGAGTCAGGCCCAATAACTACATCATTAGAAAAGCAAAGTGACTATTGGAAACTCTGTTCTCAATATTCAGCAATCAAGTAAATATTGTATTCCCATTCAATATGCCATACTGTTTCCACACAAACAGACTACAGGACCAAGGCCTTGATTCTAAATTTAAGTGTGCTCAAATATTAAATGACCTCAAAACCATCAGTCCATGAACACTAACAAAAGAGTTAAAAGTAAATACCAGGCACCTTAGAAAAATGTTATAAAATAAAAGCACATACTTTACCTAACTTCCTCGCTAAAGCGGAGTTGCCTCTCTCCTGCTTGCTCCTGCCCTTATCAACATCTCCCACCGGCCAATCAGGAAATAGCCTCCTAATTGCCCTTGACTGTTTAGCTGGCTCAGCACAGCAATCTGCGTTCATGCAATGCATCTTCACTAGGGCTGAGCCCCTAGCTCTGCTGAGCATTTCTTATACACCTGTTGGTCAAATAAATTATTTCCCTGTCTGGGCTGCAAAGCATGGAAAATACATTAGTTTCTCTTCCTCCCACCTCCCTGCCTCACTTTTCTCTCCAATGTCTGTGGGTATGTAATAGATTTAATGTTATAGACTTGATGGCTATAAAACTGAACAAAGCGTGGTATATTTTATTCCTAAAAGAAATAGCCTTGCCAATCAGATATCAGTTTACTGGAGTCAGGTCGGTGAAGGATTTTCTTTTTATAACACTCATCCATCATTATTGCTCGACACTACCTTACTGTGCGATCATTTTATATCTGTATAACTGACACATATAACAAAAGAAAAGATTAAATATAGACACAGCTGTAGATATTCTTAGAGATATTTAAAGTATCTCTAAGAATAAACTCTCATTTGATTGTCTCCCCCTGCACAGTTATAACTCCAACAATAACTCTTCACAAACTAGGATGCCCAAAAATAACCCCTAAGAACTACTCTAGACTTCTACCTACATTAGTAAACGTATATAGTGTTTGCAATTTACAGACATTTACTGTACATCGAATCTTACTTCCATCTGCTTAAGATTTGCCAAAAACTAAAAATGTTTTCATTTTATTGAAATCACATTACGTATGTAAAATATGGCTCAAATTGCTTTATCCTCTGGGCTTAGCTATAGACTATTGCCGTCACTGCTGACTGACCACCAGTGAGACCCTCAGAAGCTGCTAAGACTACATAGGTGCCATTTCAAATAGACAAAAGATAAAGCCTAATGTTGTTTGAAAAAAGCACAGGGCACTTAAGTTGTTACCTAAAAAAAAACTGAAATTCTGCACCTTTTTTTAACTTTATAAGCAAAAGCTTTCAACTTTCTTTTAGATTTGTAAAAGAAACCTTTAAGGACAGAAATTGGAACCTCAAATGCTGGCCTGTTCTTACCCTTTTCTCAGTTCTCTGTAAGTCAGTGATTGGAAATAGGTTGTGTTATTTTGTGTGTAACGGAACAGAATTGCTATGCTGATTAAATAGCTAGTGATATTTTCTGCCCTTTCTTGTACTGTTACATTTAAACACAACACTTTAAGACTTACTCTGTAAAATAGGGCAAGGAACAAAAACAGTACCCATAGAAACCAGTACAGATTCATTTTCATTTGTTTCTTTCAGTTTACAGATGAAACTGCCACCGTAGACAACAAGGTTTGCTTGCCTAAAGTCAGTTCATTCTGGACAGTGTCATTGGGGGAACTATCAATGGGATTATAAACCTCTCTTATAAGTGGTTAGCAACCATGATTAACTAGTTAACTAGTAAAATCTTCATTGAATTTTTATTTCTAATAACACTGCAGTTTGAATGGTTTTAGCTGCTTTACATACCATTCTATCCGCATTTTTTTCAGCCTGCCTTTTCACCTAGTCTGTAAATTTGTCAGGGTCCTGTTCTACTCATTAGTGTTGATGTTCAAACTCGGGTTGTCCCTATATTCGCCCTGAATATGGCTGTTCGAATTCGGGTAGACCCGACCCGAAAAACACGGGATTCGACAGCAAAAATTCCGGAGGAAAAAAAAAAAATTTTTTCTTTTCTTTAATTATTTTGTATGTGTTTTTTATTTTAAACTTGTTCTTTTTTTATTTTTTACAGGTTACCCACAATGACATTATGAATCATAATGTCATTGTGGGATTCCTGGACCGTGGGAACTTTGCGGTCACAGCTAATTGAAAGCAGGTGCCTTCAATT
>NW_027317387.1:0-15955 GCF_032062135.1 Pyxicephalus adspersus | reverse complement strand
GATTGGCTCGGGGTGGATTTTATGTACCAAAAGCGGTAACCCTGAGCCACAGTCCGGGTAGGAAAGAAATCCTACCTGCTCGCCTCGATCCAACGGCATCCTCATCGATTCCCAGACGGTTCTGCATCAGCCCAACGTCAATTTACTTAAATCTGGCTTAAATAAATACTGTATGTTGCATATCAGCTTTGCTCTATGTCCTGCTCTATTTCATAAAGCTCATTGCTAATTACTACTAAAATTGTGTTTTCAAAAGTTTAGTTTTCTGAGGTTCCACTTTTCCACTAATGGAGAAGTTGAGTAAAGGGGGTCTCTGATTGCCACTTAAGAGTAATTATAGTATGTGAGTAATGTAGTATATAGTATATAACTGTAAAAAAATATAAAATTACTCGTCTGCTCCGGCATCATTATAGCTGTCTGTGTACTGAACCCAGAATATTTACTATCGGGAACATGCTAGTTGCTACAGCTATTGGGCTCCAAGCTTGTTCCTAGATCATGACATTGACTGAAAGTGATCAAAATTAGAAGTAGAATGGAAAGAACTGGTCACGTTGGAAAATTGCCACTGATTGTACGAATATCTGATGGGATTTTGAGAGCTCTCAATCCATTTCTGTTCATTTGGCACACACTGTAATCTTCCTGAAATGAGAGATTCATTGAAAAAACAGTGGAAGATGAGAGACTAATAAATAGGCAACCATTGAGTCATGAAGTATTTAAAGCTAAAAGTGGAAGATGGAAGATGCTGCTGAATACACAATACTTTTAGCTTTAAATACTTCATGACTCAATGGTTGCCTATTTATTAGTTTCTCATCTTCCACTGTTTTTTCCACTGTTTTTTATCTGGATGATTGGGAACCTAATAGTTATGACATTATTTTTCAAAAAAATGCATCATATGGTATTTAAGTGTATACATAAAAAATGGGTAATATTAGGTTTACCTATGCATGACGTGCATATAGCTATGTTTTATTTATGTCTCATTCAAGGTTACAAAATTCAGATATAAACTTCTTACTGAATATCCATAAGAATTGTAAAATATTTATGTATAAGCACAAGACTTTTTTTGCTTTGGGATAGAGTGGGTAAAGGGTTAACACTGTTCTTTTTTTGTATAGCAAAGTCACCATTTGAGAGTAACTGGAAACATTGCAGTCTTCCATTAGGATACAGGCATTCTACTGCAAACCAGCAAGCAATGCAAGTTGTCATTTTCAGTAATATAAAATTTTTGGGGGTCCCACACATATAATTTGTGATTTGCTGTGGTCAGGGCCTCAGAGCAAAGAAGGAAAACTTTCTGTAGGCACAAATCTTGCTTCAGCAAAAGTTGGAATTTTTAACCAAACTTTTTTTTCAGCAAGTACCTATTACTGCGGCTTCATACATGAATCTTGCAGAGTCTTGGCTACACTTATCCCTTGTTGTGCCCAACTATACTTGCACAGACTAGACTCCATTATTCCAGAATATTATCCTCTACTTCTGCCTCTCCAGGCTGACATGGACAGGAAATCAGTACAAGTTTATGCATGCTCCACCAGAACATGAAACTCCCCCACCTCCCCCTTTCTGGGTTTTCCTACAGTAGTCTATGATTTTTTTGAAGTAAAAGAAATACCTGTAGCCAATTACACTCAATCTTTTGATCTGTCCTTTTTCTTAATTATCCAAACATGTACATGAGGACCAATAGATTCTAATTGCATTTTAATTGTTTTTTATTTGTTTTATTTTGTTTATTTGTTTAAGAAAAAAACTAATTCATAGAAGTAGTTTGAAAATGTAACTTGGTTTGCACCAAAATTTGCAGGTATTCAGTAATCCATGGTCGTTCAACATGTACACATAAGCCTTAGTAACCCCGCTTACTTAGTAAACACCTTGCACACCTTATGTCCTGTCATTAGGGAATTAATGTCTGACGCCACATGGGAAGGTGGGCAGAGTGTCGTGTGTTAGGCAGACCACTAGCACATAAAATATTAATTTTTTCAGGTCCAAATATCAAATAATCTCTTTCTATTCTCATGAGACGAATATTATATATACTGTTATCCATTTAAAAGTGCATCAGATGGGGCACGGCTGAACTAATGGCACATTCTAAATGTGTCCTCCATATGCTTCATAAAATAAAAAATAACATTTTGTTGGTAAAGCCCCAAGAGTCCTTATCCTAGTCCTCCTGTGACAACTGTTATGTCTGTAAGGGGCTTGGTATCCCAAACTAAAAATAAAACAATTAAAAAACAATTAAAATGCAATTAGAATCTATTGGTCCTCATGTACACATTTGGATAATTAAGAAAAAGGACAGATCAAAAGGTGAAGTGTAATTGGCTACAGATCAAAAGTATTGTGTATTCAGCAGCATCTTCCATCTTCCACTTTTAGCTTTAAATACTTCATGACTCAATGGTTGCCTATTTATTGGTCTCTCATCTTCCACTGTTTTTTCAATGAATCTCTCATTTCAGGAAGATGAGTGTGTGCCAAATGAACAGAAATGGATTGAGAGCTCTCAAAATCCCATCAGATATTCGTACAATCAGTGGCAATTTTCCAACCTGACCAGTTCTTTCCATTCTACTTCTAATTTTGATCACTTTCAGTCAATGTCATGATCTAGGAACAAGCTTGGAGCCCAATAGCTGTAGCAACTAGCATGTTCCCGATAGTAAATATTCTGGGTTCAGTACACAGACAGCAATAATGATGCCGGAGCAGACGAGTAATTTTATATTTTTTTACAGGTATATACTATATACTACATTACTCACATACTATAATTACTCTTAAGTGGCAATCAGAGACCCCCTTTACTCCACTTGAATGCAGTGACCGATCACTAGGTTAGTGGAAAAGTGGAACCTCAGAAAACTAAACTTTTGAAAACACAATTTTAGTAGTAATTAGCAATAAGCTTTATGAAATAGAGCAGGACATAGAGCAAAGCTGATATGCAACATACAATATTTAATTAGGCCAGATTTAAGTAAATTGACGTTGGGTTGATGCAGAACCGACTGGGAATTGATGAGGATGCCGTTGGATCGAGATGAGCAGGTAGGATTTCTTTCCTACCCGGACTGTGGCTCAGGGTTACCGCTTTTGGTACATAAAATCCACCCCGAGCCAATCATCGTCAGGGGGTAAATGACCTTCCTATAGAAATCAAATAATGATTGAATTCTTCAGTCACCAAATAATATTAGCAGAGAACACACAGGGGTGACAGGGGGACATTTTCCTATTAGCCCAGTACTAATAATATATGTTAGGCTGGTGGCCCTCGGTGGAGATAATTCACAATTCAGGTACGGTTCAAAGTGGGGCACACAGTCATTTACTAAGCGGTAAATGTCTCCATGCAACTTATTTGTACTTGTAATCACAGTATCAGGTAAAAGAGACATCTTTCAGCACTAACACAGCCTAATTTGTGGCCTTGATAAATCATATAATTGATTGCTGGAGCTGAAAAATGAGCTAATGATGGTAAATAAACTATGTGCCCTTCTAAATGTTTTCACCCAAGATTTACCCACAATTTACACATTTTTCACATTGGATTCTATTGGAAAACATATATTGACCTGTATGCCATTTAGAACATTTATGTTTCACCATGCATGCTATGAATGTAATAACATAAAACACATTTCATGATAGATTTTTTTAGCTCACAGAAATCTGCTGCTGCCATTAAATTGCTAGGTATTTGTTTGTTCCCTTCTGGCCAAATGCGCCAAGATCCCCCTACAGAGACCATTGGCGGCCAGGAAAACACTAAATATTACTAAAATCAATTCCAAACTCTTAAAAATGAAAACATCACACTTACCTTAAATTCCTCAGATGTCTTGATCGTGCTGGAACTTTCCTTGATTAGGGTTATTGGAATTCTCATTTGTCTTCTTCTGGCTACGTCACCCAATCTGGCACTGCGCAGTTGTGAGATCGGGTGATGTAGCCGCTGTAAAGGGGAAAAAAGAGAGCTGATCTCACTGCACATGTGTACGTTTGGCATCTCTTTCCCCTGAGTGTGGGTAAATACCCCTCAGTATAGGAAAAAGGGGCAGCCAGGAGCCTCCCCAGATGCATGACCCCTACCTTACCTACGCCAAATTGATGTAAAAACATACAACATAACAAAACACAACAGTGTTCTTTGCAAATGTGCTTAACCACCTGGGTGTTACACTGATGTCTAGATTTCTGTTCCAAAAGCGTTACACTGTTTTTCATGAAATTTTTTTTTTAAATTGTAGACCTGTAGTTACCCCGGCAACAGTGGTGTCAGGTGACCGGGTTCCCTGGAGTGCAGATGGCAGGCAGCCAGAGCTCAGGCAGGAGAAGCAGCCTCAGCAGCCGGCGGGCCTGGATGGACAACCTCAGCGGGCCGTATTCGTCCCGCGGGCCGTAGTTTGAGGACCCCTGCCCTATATCCTCAAGCAAAAATATCTTATTACCTCATTCTCAGAATGTCCAGTAGATGGCAGCATACACTTAATGCATACAGCAGGCTTTCCTGGCCCTGTGCACATGGGATGTGTTTTTAAATGTAAAGGGTAATGTAAAATGACATAAATGCTCAATGCAGATTTAAGTTTTTATCTTCCAGTTTACCATAAAACAGGAATATGATGATTATAGGTAATCCCCAGGTTACATATGAGATAGGGACTGTAGGTTTGTTCTTAAGTTGAATTTGTATGTAAGTCGGAACAGGTAGATTATTTTAATAAATGCAATTAGGACAGGTGTTTGTTTCACTATATTATTAGGTAGCGTGGTGTCAGATACTGTATAAAATCCTCACTGTGAGTTAATGACAAACAAAGCAAAAAAAAAAACTCTTTGAAGCCTAGACATTCAGTGACTGGAGCATTAATCTGGAGCAAGCTGCACTTTGATATGCAAAAAAGAAATAACTGCAGAGTTTGTCTTGGTCAATAAAGAGTTAAAAAAGTTTGCAGAAAGAGCAAAAATCTCATATTACCCCATTCTCAGAATGTCCAGTAGATGGCAGCATACACCTAACGCATACAGCAGCTAAATACTCTATAGCAGCCTTTCCTGACCCTGTGCTTCCTGCATCAGCAGCATTCCCAGCAGACAGTAGATGTCCATGTGAGTTCTGAAGACCCAGCAGAGGATTAATCAAAGGATCTTCTCCGGTCCATCTGACCCCGCTTACATTCTGTTCATGTGCCAGGTACGGTACATCACCTGCAATAAAGAACCTGCCTGCTCACAACTTTTTACTTTGTAAGTTTAGTTTTGCTTTTTAGCCCAAAACAACACCACCCATTGGCACTTAGCACGTTTAAAACCCAACATGTAACATTTAGTTCAGCAGTTGAGAGTTTTCTCCGAATTTATAGTTTGTGATGGCAATGAAAAATTGACATGATTATGACATCCCTTTCCTAAGAAATAAACCATATGTATTTTTCTGATTTATGTCTCATTGGACTTGCAATTAGTTTTGTAATTTGTGTTATTAGAATGTGTTTTTGAATGTAAAGAGTATTGTAAAATGACAAATGCTCAATGCAGATGTAAGTTTTTATTTTCCAGTTTATCATAAAAAAAGGAATATGATTATTACAGGTAATCCCCGGGTTACATTCAAGATAGGGATGTAGGTTTGTTCTTAAGTTGAATTTGTATATAAGTCGGGACATGTACATTATTTTAATGAATGCAATTAGGACAGATGCTTGTCTCAGCATAATATTAGGTAGCATGGTGTCAGTTACTGTATAAAATCGTCACTGAGATTTAATCACAAACAAAGCAAAAAAAAAAACGTTATGGAGCCTAGACATTTATTGCCTTCTGGAGCAAGCTGTGCTTTGATATGCAAAAAGAAACAACTGCAGAGTTTGTCTTGGTCATTAAAGAGTTACAAGAAACCCCAGTAGGATCTCATGTCTAGTATACATGGCACATTGTACATTTGATATTACAGAATGCAGTTTCTGGAATCTCTTGCCTTCCAATGCCATCTGGACCCTATACCCTTTACAGAAGAAACAACCTGATATATATATATATATATATATAAATATACACATATATACACACACACACACACATGCAACAAACTGAGTTTTAGGAGTGTCTGAAAGTGCACAATATCTCACACTGACCAATAGTTTAAATTTAAATATATAATTTGAGTACATGTATCCAAAAAGAAAACACAGAGAATATAAGTAAAAAGGGTATTTGTAAAGAAACTTCAAAAAGTGACATTGTGGAAATAAATATGGTTTTATCAATGCGTATTACTTGTGTGTTGAATTGTTAAAGTAATTGTTATATCATATACATATTACAGGTATAATTATCTTTACAAAACAGACATTTTAAATTCTGGTTACAATTGTGATAAAACTTAACAAGAGGAGCTAAGATTGTCATTAGAGTAAGCTTCTTTTTCAGAAATATACAGAAAAAAAATATATAAATAGTAATATTTTTTACTATGAGCACAAACAATAACATTAGCCAATAACTGTAATTAACTTAGCAATTGCCGCTTGAAAAATATTTCACCACAATATTTATTATGGAAGATGAAAATGAGATAGCTCCTTTAGATTAATGCAAATGATTAGAATATGCCACATTCCTTTCAATCTAACATTGCAAGACACTTTGTTTTGGCTTGGTCATTGGCCTAGGGACTTTTAAAGCATATATTATTCTTTTGAACACCTCAAACAATATATTTAAGTCCTAAGGCCAATGACCCAGCCAAAGCAAAGTGTCTTGCAACGTTTAACAAGAGATAAGTACTATCTAGAAATTATTGGAAGATATATAAGAGCATTATTTTATTATAAATATTTTATCTTTTTTTCATTTATATATTTAATGTTAGTAATTAAAATAGAGAATAGGTTTTTATAAAATCTGATGATTTCATATAAAGGAATCACAAGTAATATAATTTAAAATTACTTACATACTTAATTAAACGAACATTTATAAAATGGAAAGTGCAAATGTTAAAGTCAAACTGTCCAGGAATATGAACAAAAAAGGAGCACAGTTAAAAAACTAACTCTAATTTCTCCCTATGCAGTATGACATCTATCTACCTACAGCAGCTAAAATAATACCTTGATTTCTGATTACCCCTGCAATATCTCAATGACTTTCAAAGTCCATAATTTAGGTAATTTTTATCATTACTTCTGAGTAGGTAATATTAAGGCCACATCTCCAATTAGAGACAAAAACAACAACAATAGAAAACCTGAAAATGGGACCTTTAGGGCCAATTTATTCAAACTTCTACTGTGGTAAAATAAGTAAAAACCTTTTATTAAATACAATGTTTTAAAATAATAACAGTTTTAATACATAAAAGCACTAAACCGGTATGTATCGCTTACAGGGAAACCAAAGGAGATGCTCCTACTGTCAACGTGTTTCGTGGAATCTGGCATCCTCAGGACAAATGAGGAAATGTAAATTTCAGGATACTCGTGATTGCCCGTGAATCTCTTTCACATAGTATGGTAATAGAACAAACAGAAGAAGACAGCAAAAACAGAAAACAAACTCCAAAGGGTCCTTTGTATATACATTATTTGCCTGTTACATGATATAAGTGATTCCTGTGCCAGATCATCTACTAACTCAGGTGTATTAGTACATCCGTGGGGTTCGGTAGTACATCTTTGAATTTGAGATATTGGTGTAAATCAATTATTCCAATCCTAATGACCCAAAAAATGAACATGATACCTGTTTGTGCTAAGCACAAACAAACCACTAAGATCCTACATCCGTGTCCTAAAGGAGATGCTGCCAATATTTATCGTTATGTATTGCATGTAACCTTTTTCATATAATAATTATGCAATGTCAATCAAAGAAATACTAAAAATGTACTAGAGCAAAAATACCAGTGGCAAGTGTTTTATTATATTATAAGATAACTAAGATGCTGCAGATGACACAGCAATGTAAAATTGCCCAATGGCAGGACTATTTAATCATCTATGAATTGTCTAAACAGTAGGGATATTACTCATACTTAAAAGGAAATCATGAGCAAAAATGAAATATTGAATACCAGTGTGCTGCAACCCAAATTGTAAAAAAAAAAGGATTTAAAGTGCTGGGGTTGTTGAAGGGCTAACTCAGTGATGAAATGTCTTAGATCAGCAATGATATCATACTAAAAATGATGCTGAAACATAACCAAATCATATACACCATTAACATTTTCAATATCTAATGTAGTTATCTCCGCATTATCTTCTTACTCCAAGTCAAGTGTTTCTAAGAAATACTAACAGTGCAGTTGTGTAAAAGAATGACACATCTTATCTTAGAAGAAACTTATGGTGTCTCACATGCTGAGTAGAAGTACTCTGGTATGCATGACCCTTGCTGACCTGCACAAAATAAGGGCTCTTCATCTTGATGTTAGGAATAGAGCACTATCTCTCTATTAATAAATCACTAAGAATTAAAAAATCATGAAGATCAGTTTTCTTCAGGCACATAGCATTCATGGTGTATTCTGGACTCTTTGCTTGGCAGACACAATCTAGAATTTATTTACAGTGGAGCCAGAAATGTATTTCCCTATGCACCATCCATATGCATATCATCCAGCCACATTAAATACATATGACATATCCAAACTTTGTGCAAGATATTCTACAATAATTTGTTACCCTAAGTTCATGAGGAGGAGACAACCTATAAGAACCAGTTATATTACATCCCTTATATAGGTCATATTGTAATTTTACCTAGGATTTCCAACACTTATTCTGTGAATGGCACCCCACTGTGTATTCAGTATAATTGATACCCAATGGGCAACCTAAACTACATGGCTAACCTAGGTAAAAGTAGAATGTAGGCAAGTCAGTAAGGAATTTTATATTGTCCCTTAGGGAAATAGTAAAGAGCAAGATCCTAAATAAATGTCATAAGACCAGAATTTGTTAGACCTGAAGGTGTGGTCTGACATAAATGTGTGAATTTAGGTTTGAATGGTGTGAATGGTACCAGCTCTAAACACACACATTTTTTGTATTTTTCTTTTCATGAAAATAAGACTTTCCTAATTGAATTAAAAAATGTTAATAAATGCCTTTCACACATAAATAGTTCCAAGTAGAAAAAAAAACATCAGAGTAAAAAGACTCTCTAATCAATAGAGGGCCCGGAAGGGTTACAATATCAAAAACACTATGATAATTACCACTACCCAAAATAATTAGGATATTGAGCTTAAATAAAAGAAAGAACAATTGCTCATTGCACCAAGTATATTCAATTTTAAGGCTGCACAGTTAAACATACTGCATACTGGAAATTCAAATTTCGGTTGCCATAATTTTGCTGGACCTTGTAGTTTTCAAAAATCTGGTCCAACTTTTTTACACTCAAAATCCTGGACTAAGACTATGTTCAGCATATTGTATTATTATTATTTTTACACAGTATTTATATAGCATCATCATATTATGCAGCGCTGTACAAAGTCCATAGTTGTGTCACTAACTGTCCCTCAAAGAAGCCCACAATCTAATGTCCCTACCATAGTCATATGTCATTAATGTAGTCTAAGGTCAATTTTAGGGGGAAGCCAATAAACCTTACTGCATGTTTTTGCGATGCAGGAGGAAACCGGAGTACCTGGAGGAAAACCACACAGACACGGGGAGAACCTGCAAACTCCATGCAGATAATGTCCTGGCTAGGAATCGAACCTGGGACCTAGCGCTGCAAAGGCCACCGTGCTGCCATGTATTCCTGCATTATTTCAGTAACACTGAATGTGCAGGAGGCTGGTTGAAACATACCAATTGATTGTGGCATATATTAAACAAGTTTTACATCCTTAAAAAAAAAAAAAATGAATGGAAAAAGTCTAAGGTGATGTCTAATTGGTGCAAAGGAGTGCTTTACAGATACATGCCACACCATGAATGACATATCCAGAACTCATCCGGTCTTAAATTTCTGGCTGTGTAACTGTACATATGCAGTGTGAATTTACCAGTCAGGGAGATCACTTTTTTAGAATTATTTGGTTCCATACACAAGTAATTAATATTATTATACAGTATTTATATAGCACCAACATCTTACACAGCACTGTACAAAGTCATGTCACTAGCTGTCCCTCAAAGGAGCTCACAGTCTAATGTCCGTAACAAAAGCATATGTCATTAATACAATCTAAGGTCAATTTTTAGGGAAAGCAATGATGAATCAGGGGCAGTGTGTTTCAACCATTTGTTCCAACAAACTTTGGGCCTGGATCCATTATAAAGACCTGTAAATCTGCAGAATAAGAATCTCGGTTCCCACTGATCACAATTCTCAAATATTACACTATGTATATATATCTATCTATATACATACATAGTGTATCATTTGGGCAACCGGGAGCAGTGCATCACTTAGAAACAGCTGTCCAGTCCCAAAACAGGGTTGTTTATTAAACTAATTTTTAGCACAAAGCAAATTCATACGCTGGTTTTCCTCAGAAGTATGGAAGTAAAACGTAAAAGTTTTAAATATTAAAGGCCCACACTGTCATTTACAGTTCTATCAGCCAGGATTTGCTACAGGGGTCCTTTCAATCATGCTCCCAATGTTTTAATCTAAAAAAACACTGTTGTCTGGTTAGAACACCTTACTACTCACATTCACTCTGATTCCTCACGTCGTTCTCCTAGAGCCACTTCTGGCAACCATTTCCAATTTCATCTACTAGTCTGCAGTGTGTATTCAGTTTTATTGTGATTCAGAAGGGGCTGCACAGCCATTTTGGAGTCCTGACATAGAAAATGAATAGAGTGTGTTTCAACCATTTGTTCCAGCAAACTTTGGGGCTAGATCCATTATAAAGACCTGTAAATCTGCAGTATAAGAATTCTTAGGAGCCTTATCTACAACCTTTATTTCCCAGGTAAAACGGAGATAAATGATGCCAAAAACTTACTACCTCCCAATACTCCTATCTATATTCATACATTTTGACACTGATTGGCGCTGATCCCGGTTCCCACTGATCTCAATTCCCAAATATTACACTATGTATATATATCTATCTATATACATACATAGTGTAATATTTGGGCAACCGGGAGCAGTGCATCCCTTAGAAACAGCTGTTTTTTTTTTTTCTACTTTTTCCTAAATTGTTAAATAACCCCTTAATAACCCTAAATTAACCATAACACTCCTACCACTCAAGCAAAACGCCACCAAACCACATATTTACCTGCTCTAAAGGTAAATCCAGCATTACCATCATGCAGTCTACTACTATTCTTCCACATGAATGTCTAGGCTACAAAAAGACTTTTTTTTTTTTGGTTTGTTTATGATTAACTCACAGTGAGGATTTTATACAGTAACTGACACCATACTGACTAATATTATGTTGAGACAAACATCTGTCCTAATTGCTTTTATTAAAATAATGTACATGTTCCGACTTACATACAAATTCAACTTACGAACAAACTACAGTCCCTACAGTCCCAACCTAGTAGTCCCAGTATGTAACCCAGGGACTACCTGTATAGTGTTACAAAGGACTATGTTTAATATGTATCAGGTAAAGAATTTAAAGTAAATGTTGGATTTTTGTTTTTTTTTTGTAGGTAACACTTTCCTGTAACCCATGTGTCACAAATCAACTCAGCATTTAACAGCATTTTAACACTTTTATTTAAGAACAATCAATGCATTTCTTTTTCTCCAAGGTTTGTCTTGTTGGTTTTAGGGTATGTTTTCTAACTGTAATATGTAATAGAGCTGTGTGTATTTCTTAGATTTTGATGTCAAGGAGAACTCTTTTCCCCACTACTGGACATATCTCATTTATTCACATTTTATTGTATAGCTTTAAAGAAATAGTTTGTTGGAAGTTCGGAACCCTAATTCTAATTTTACCAATCCCCTATGTTTGCTAAAGATGCATTCATGGGAAATATTTTTTTCATAACTTTTTTGAGAACTTCAGCGCTGATGAATGTTTACTTAACTTTTCTTTTTTTACCAGGGTCTATTGTATGTGATAGATTGGAAATATTGTGATAGACTGAAAAGATTAACTTTACACTTTCACATTTCCTGTGCCTATAATGGGTGATTTAACAGTATCCCGGACCTAGTACCGGATTCCTCTAACTCTATGTTGGAATGTGGGCATAAACTGGGGACTTACTTAACTGTGGAAGTGGAAATTCTCTTGTCACTCCGCCAGATTTAGCTTCTCCTCAAGAACCAGGAACTGTTACCATTCCTAGGGACATAAAATAATTTGCCGGGGAAGTTGTCAGATCACTCTCCTCTGAGGGTCTGTGTGGCCTCTGACCCTGGGGTGAGACGCTGGTATTTATCTTCAGGTTGAGTTGCAGAACCCAGGGTTGATCCCATTGTGGCTCTAGCCCTAGAATCATATTGGGATATAAATGATGAGACTGCACCTGCACCTGGGATGCCTTCAAGAGAGAAAACATTTCTGCTAATAATTTGCCCAGGAGTAAAAATAGTGAATAGTGTAAGAAGTCCTTGCTATTTATCTTTCAAGGTCCTGCATTAGACCTAAACTCAAGTCAGCAGGGGGGAGTACTACTTGATAAAAGAGACATGCTATGATAGAGACAGTTCTAGGAACTTTTCTCCTTTAGACTTGTATAACCAAGATATCCCATGCACAAATCTTAGCAGAAAAACAGCATCTGACACACCCAGATATGTTGGACTCTTTTCATTTTTCTGGTCACAAAACTCAAAAGTTATTAAATAAAATCAATGACTAATGTGGGTGTAACAGCAATTCTGTGTGTGGGTGGAAGTTTTCTGACTGACCACTTTATTTGTCATTCAGAACCTGGAGCCAGGATTATTGCTGCACTCTCTGACAATTTAGTATTTAATAATACAGCAGCTGATGTGCACCAGAAGAAAACGGTATAGGCCTGAATTGTTAAACTCTAATATTCATAAAAATGGTATGCCACACCAAAAAGATGATATCCTATAGCCCCATATGACAAGGGTTACTGATCTATATTTACTATATATATATATATATATATTTATATATACTTTACTGGATACTTCATATGGCATCTTCTACACATGTTGACATAAAAAGGAAGAAACCTCAGAGGAAACAGGCATGTGTTCCCCCATACACCACCACCAGCCTGGACTGTCAATACAAGGCAGAATAAATTCATGCTTTCAAAGCCACTTAAAGTGGAACTAAACTTAAAAATAAAAAAATCACACTTACCTCAAATTTCTCAGATGTCTTGATCGTGCTGGAACTTTCCTTGATTAGGGTTATTGGAATTCTCATTTGTCTTCTTTTGGCTACGTCACCCAATCTGGCACTGCGCAGTTGTGAGATCGGGTGATGTAGCCGCTGTAAAGGGGAAAAAAGAGAGCCGATCTCACTGCGTATGTGTACGTTTGGCATCTCTTTCCCCTGAGTGTGGGTAAATACCCCTCAGTATAGGAAAAAGGCGCAGCCAGGAGCCTCCCCGGATGCATGACCCCTACCTTACCTTGGCCAAATTGATGTAAAAACATACAACATAACAAAACAACACAACAGTGTTCTTTGCAAATGTGCTTAACCACCTGGGTGTTACACTGATGTCTAGATTTCTGTTCCAAAAGCGTTACTATGTTTTTCATGAATTTTTTTTTTTTTTTAATTGTAGACCTGTAACATACAGAAATATGTCCAAAAAGGGTTCTAGTATAGATATCATGAATATAAAAAATGTTTGAAACACACAATCATGTAAAAAAAAAAAAAATTACTTTTAATTAAATTAAATAAAAGACACAAAAATCAGCTTAAACAAGAATACATAAATAAATGAAAAATACTGAAAATGCGATAATTCGGTATACTGTATAGTAATATATTTTTCTAAAACACCTCCCTAGTGTCCGTCACATACCTATAGACAAAACCACATAAATATATTTTCTATTATTTTGTATTGGATTGGATACAGGAGTTTGTATTCAATCCAATACAAAATTTGTTTGAATGAGTTTCAATTTGAATTTCCCGCACACGCGCCGATGTCATCGTACGTGCCGACGTACACGCTACGGAGGAAGAAGCTGGCCCGCTTCTTCTTCCCGGAGAGGGCACTCGATGCTGGAGGACGACGCTGGAACACGATGCTAGATGATCGCAGCGGGACCAGGTAAGTGATCGATAAACCCGAACTTTTCTCACTGTATTTTCACTGCTTCCTCTGTAGGGCCTGGTGCCTGGGATTTCTGGCTAAAACGCTAGTTTTTACAGAGTAAAGCCACCAACAAGCAGATATTGGTCCAACCACAAGCTCTTCTCCCAGCCGTCTCAGCAGGAACATCATCCCAACACCCAATATTACATAAAAAGTGTCAAGAGTAATATATCGGCTGATAACATCATGAGTGTGTTTTGAGACTTCCTGCCAGAGCAATGCCACCACCAGACAGGTCCAAATAATAGTTTATCAAAGACAATGATGAGGAGTCACTTTTGGGGCAGGAGGATGTAACTACCCTGCATGCCTTTTCCATAGTTTGGGGTAGAGAAGAGAATAGTTAGGCCAGGGCCTAACCTGACCTGGCCAAAGGTTTTGCAAAGAGGGCCGGATTTGGTGAGGTGAAAATGTGTGGGGGCCGACCATTCAGAGTTAGTGTGGGCATGGTCTGCATGGGTCCCATTAATTGGGAACAGTGTGCGATCCCCGGCACTAGAGGTTAAATGGGGACAAGTCTCCCCATTCAAAAAACCTCTAGCGCTCTCTGATTGGAGAAAATCTATCCAAGAACACTACAACTAGTAAAGGGCTGCAAGAGCAATCAGGGGAGCGGAGCTGTCAGCTCTGCTCCCGATTGCTCTTGCAGTTCTTCACAGTATCGGAGCCGGTCGTTAGTCAGATGTCCTTAACCCCACTTTATCTGGGCCTAAGTTCTTTCCTATTATATGTTTCTAATACCTAATGGGTCTGATTTATTAAAGCTCTCCAAAGCTGGAGAGGATATATTTTTATCAGTGAAGCTGGGTGATCATGCAAACCTGCTATGGATTTATTCAAAGTAATTTGCTAGCAAATGTTTTGAATCCTGGACCAGATCCATTTCAGGTTTGCTGGATCACCCTGCTTCACTAATGAAAATGTCTCCTCTCCAGCCTTGGAGAGCTTTAATAAATCAGACCCTATATCCTCAAGCAAAAATATCATATTACCTCATTCTCAGAATGTCCAGTAGATGGCAGCATACACCTAATGCATACAGCAGCTAAAGACTCTATAGCAGCCTTTCCTGGCCCTGTGCACATGGGATGTGTTTTTAAATGTAAAAGGTACCGTAAAATGGCATAAATGCTCAATGCAGATTTAAGTTTTTATCTTCCAGTTTACCATAAAACAGGAAAATGATTATTATAGGTAATCCCCGGGTTACATATGAGATAGGGATGTAGGTTTGTTCTTAAGTTGAATTTGTATGCAAGTCAGAACAGGTAGATTATTTTAATGAATGCAATTATGACAGATGTTTGTTTCAACAAATTATTATATATCGTGGTGTCAGATACTGTATAAAATCCTCACTCTGAGTTAATCACAAACAAAGCAAAAAAACAAAAAAAAAAATCTTTACGGAGCCTAGACATTCAGTAACTGGAGCACTAATCTGGAGCAACTGCACTTTGATAAGCAAAAAAGAAATAACTGCAGAGTTTGTCTTGGACAATAAAGAGTTAAAAAAGTTTGCAGAAAGAGCAAAAATCCCATTTTACCCCATTCTCAGAATGTCCAGTAGATGGCAGCATACACCTAACGCATACAGCAGCTAAATACTCTATAGCAGCCTTTCCTGACCCTGTGCTTATGGGAGAACC
>NW_027317386.1:0-15999 GCF_032062135.1 Pyxicephalus adspersus | reverse complement strand
GCATAATTAACACATGGGAGTGATCAGAATTCATGTTTATTGGGCTTTTTGGTAAAGTACACTAAGCCACGACAGTGACATCAAATGTTAGGAATAGATTTCTCCATAGATCCCTTTACCAATGTGGCATCCAAGACAGTGTATCAGTTTATTAACCCCCCTAGCGTTCTAATTCTGTGCAAATTGCCAGGCAAAAAGTTTTCCATTTTTTTTTTTTGCATGGAAATTTATTTTACATTGTAGGCTATAATTCTTAGGCATAACTCACCGATATTTAATACATGTAAAAAATTCAATATTAAACTTTAAAAAAAAAACCACAAAAATCTGTAAAAAAAAAACATGTAATGTAAGTGTACAGTAGCATATATATATTTATTTTGAATCCAATACAAAATTATTTGAATTTCCCACTGCTAAGTCCCGGGTGCACCGACGCATGTACCAACGTCACTGGGAATCGACACATCGCGGCTGGGGATCAGAGGAGCAGGATGTGTCCCCAGGACCTGCGGGGACCAGCAGGACGCCGGGGGATAGCGACAGAACAAGGTAAGTTTTTTTTCTTGAGGCAGTGCTAGAAGGTGCAATGAGTGTGGCGGGTAAATGTAATTTTAGTACAGTGATGTTTTTAAAGTCCCAACTCTTTTGTCTGCTATTTCAAGTTTTAGGCTGTATTTACACTATTGAAGCATAATATATGTGTGTTTGGTATGCTGTCTTTGTAAATTGCACCCTGATACTTTGCTACAAATAGAAACATACCTGTGCTATAGCACAATCCCAGTGAGCAGATGTAAATGCTCTGTTCTTTATAACGCACTGTGATTCTACACACATTGTGCAGGTGAATTCTTTGTGCAACAAGGTGTATTGACAGTCAATTCAAAACCAAAACTTTACACAACACTATATGCAATATCCTGCATTTACACATGATATAATGAAAAATGGACAGCTAGCTGTTCAATGGGAGTGAGTGGGGACATATATATGCTGAGAGGAAGGAGTCCTGCTGGGAGACCTTTAAAAACTAGTGAAGAGTAAAGATGTAAGATTAGAGATAGGTAATTATTAAACTTGCAGGGGATGCTGGTGGTAATGGGGAAATTACTGTAAGACAAAAGACAACTGTAGTTAAAAAGCAGTTATCCTTCAGGGCACATTCATTCAAAAGACCTGCACAATGCTCTACTGGGGTCCAACTCGGACTTGCACTATGTTTGGAAATGCACAGAACACAGCACTATAGTGTCTTGTCACACAGTGCAGTGCAGCGTGCTTGAAGAAGGTGTAATAGGGTAGCAATGCATTCCAACAATGAGCCTGATTTATTAAAGCTCTCCAAGACTGGTGAAGATAGTCCAGGACTGAAAATATTTGCCAATCAAAAGCAAATAATTTTTAAGAAATCCACTCCAGGTGTGTTGGATCACCCATGTTTCCCCATGAGACTCTATCCTCTCCAGTCTGAGAACTCTGAAAAAAAATCCTAATTCAGTCCTAATGGGCCTGATTTATTAAAGCTCTTGAAGGCTGGAGAGGATACACTTTTATTGGTGAAGCTTGGCGATCCAGCAAACCTGGAATGGATCTGGTCCAGGTTTCAAAACATTTGCTAGCAAATGACTTTGAAGAAATTTATTCCAGGTTTGCTGGATCATCCAGCTTAATTGATGAAAGTGTATCCTCTCCAGCCTTGGAGAGCTTTAATAAATCAGGCCCAATGTATGAGATGCTCAATCACATGCATGTGCATGGCAGTGCAGACCTTTTAGGTAACACCCACATGTATTAGGAAAATAACGGTTGAAATTTTCACTGTCCCTTGCAATTCTGTCTATTGGGTCCCTAAAGAACATGGGGTCATGAAGCAATGGCCCTGTTTTCCCTACTCCAAAACCCTACTCCAAAAACGTGCATGCATAGCATTTCATTTTCTTCACTCTTGCCATTCAGACTATTGGGGCCCTTAAGAAGGTGGGAGCCTCTCCAGCGGCTTCCATACAGTTGAATGCTAGCTGTTGGGTGCACAGATGAACAAGCCAAACCTCTTATCTGTAATAAACCTTACATTGTCTTTTAATGTTGCACATCTCCATCCGTCTTCCTATAATAGGCTGCAGTAGCTGTCACTCCATAAGCTTGCACGAACCCTGGAGCTTCTCAGACTGATTGTAGAGGCGGAATAACAACCCTCTGAAAAGCCATTGTCATGCAACGCCTTATGTCTTTAACCAGCAGGTGCAATGCAGCTATTATTTTCTTTTTTTGCACTAATCAAATGAAATATGTAATTTTCTGCTATGGGTGACACAAAATGATGTATTTGCCTGCAGTCATGCTCATCACTTCCTCGGTGGGCACAATTATCTTACAAATTAAATCCAAAATACCTAATTCACAGCAGCCTGAGCAATGCAATTTATTGTTTGATATTGGCTGAGATAACAATGCAATACCTAAAACGCATCAGGCATTTTGAAAAATTGTTTTAAGTTGACTTAGCAAACTCTTGACTTAGCAAAGTCCTGCAAACTCTGCAGTAAATAATTTGTAGTTTCCATGGCAACCTGAAAGAAAAATACTACTTTCTCAGTAGAGGACCTGGGAACACACAGCTAAACATAGTACTGACATCTGTTGAAAGATCGATAAGGGGGGCTTGCACATGCTTAATAGTGATGGAGTGACAAATTCTTGTATATATACATAATTTAGAGATTATATCTATATATCTATACATATGTATTGGGGGGGGGGGTCATTAGAGAAATACTGCATCAGAAGCATCTAAATCACAAACTACTCAATTTTTGTTTAGATTTGTGAGTTCTCTAAGCAACAGGAAGCAAGGAACAAAGGTCTGAAAAGGTGGAATTGTAGATATGTCACTCATCAAACATTGCTGAATTATTTAATGTGTCAAGGGGAATTGATCAAAAATAACGACTGCATATGCAAGTTATGGTATGACTACACCACCAAGAAAGAACAGACGGTATTCTTCGAATTTTTGCTTACCCACAAGGACTATTGAAGTGGACCTGTACCAAAAATACTGTAAATTTGCAATCTTAAATGGAACATATGATTTATTGTAGCTAAGAAGTATTCTGAGACTGGGTGCAGGTCTTTGTTAAGCCTTTACACACATGTTGTCACACTTACCTCTTCCTCGTTAAGCACAGTCGCCTCTCTCTGCGCATGCCTGCAGTTTTGAGCCCGTGCATGCCTGCTCTTCCAGATTTAGTCAGTATCGCCCCTCCCACCGGCCAATCAGGAAATATCCTTTTAATTGCCCCTGGCTATTTATCTGGCACAGACACAGCACTCAGTGTTTGTGCAACGTGTCTCTACTAGTGCCGACACCCCTCTATCCACTGAGCATTTCATCTACACGTGTCGGTTAATTCAGTGTTTCCCCTGTCCAGCTCCTGTATAACCCCTTGTTGCCCAGTCTGTTGTTTTCCAGCCCGTTTCCTTGTGCTGTTCCAGTGTTTCTCTCTGTCTGTGGATATTCCTGTGTCACCTGTGCCTCCTGTTGCTTTCAGTGTCCATGTGTTTCCTGTGTCTGCAGTGGCCCCTGTGTCACCGGTGTCTATTTCCTGGATCCCTGATAGATGACCTCTGGTTTGTGACCTGACCTCTCTTGCTTGCTGCCTGCCCCAACCCAGGCCTTTCTTGACAATTCTTCTGCCTAGTGATTTGGTACCATATATAATCCTGCCCACCCTGGTGGGCCCAAGGAGCACAACATCCTCACCACTAGAGGCTCTGTAGAAGACCTGGTTACTGCTTAGACTCTGCGCATTGGCCCTTCTCAGGGCTCACACCTCTCCTGTGCAAGCCGTAGTGCCCCCTAGTGGCCCTGTCTCCCCAAACGTGACACATGTAAAAAGCATACGGTGCATCAATATAACATTCAAGTAACATGATTGTTACATGGGTGCAACTTTGTTTTACAGGACACCTCAATGCACATTATTATTATTAATAATAAAATGCATGTTTGGAGACGATTATCTGGCTGGCAATTTGGTGCAGTAAGGCACTTCAGTTCAGCTCACCACATTTATTCCCTTCAACTGCATCGCTTACAGCAGCAAGGGAAATTAGGTGTATAGCTGTTAGTCCTCTGCCCTGCAATCTGCAGCATCTCCAGTTCCCTTTAGCTGTGAATGGTCTCTCAGCATCCCCTGCTCTGAGACTGTGTATAGCTGAGGGGGATTTGGATTTTATGCTGCAGCCAATAAGCAGGGTACTTTCTGGTCTCTATCCTGCACAGCCCATTACTGTTAGGACATGTGTAAACTGGGCTGACTTGCTGCTGCTGTGTTTATTCATTGGATAGCTGACTTGTTTCCTGACCCTGGGATTGTTGCCTGGACTGACCTTTGCCTGTGACCCCAACTCTGCTTTGTCTTTTTCTTGGACTGAATGACCTCTGGCTCTGTATTCTGGATTTGCCTGGAATGTTATGTACTGCATTATTAATGGGCTCCTGGTCCTTTGTCAGTTCTTCCCCAGATGACATGCTTTGCACACATAAGTCCTGGGGGCCACTGTGTGCTGGTAAGGAGCAACTATGAGTGGGGGCTTGCTACAGGCAAAAAGTGTGTTGTTACATTGGGGGACTGGTGCCTGGCAAGCATTGGTACTGGGCCTGACACTGTATATACAAGGGTGCTTCAAAAAATGTCCACACTTTGTTTATTAAGAATTTCGAAACAAATTACATCACTTTTCTACATAGTCCCCTTCCTATGCAATGCATTTTCTCTAGTCACATGACACTCTCAGACAAAACTAAATACTACTATTCCTGTCCTCTCACCGTTTTCAACAAAAATATAAGTGAGGAAACTTTTGGAAGACCCTTCGTATAAAGCACTAACATATTTCACAGCACTGTACACTATACATCGGGTTGCAAATGAGATACAAACAATGACACAGAAGGAGGAGAGGGTCCTGCCCAAATAATCCTACAATTTAGGAGGTGGGGGAAATAGCACAGAATTGGAGGGGGATATGGAATGGTGGTTGAGTTGTGAGGGTTGAAGAGGCAGAAGAAGACGGGTAGGTGAGCTTGAAATGATGGGTTTTAAAAGGTACTTTGAATGTCGAGAAAGTAGGCAAGGTGAATAGAATAAAGAAGACCATTCCAGAGAGTTGGGGCAGCCCTAGAAAAGACTTGAAGTTGTGTATGTGATGAGGTTATGAAAAAATCACTAGTAGGTTGTTGGAAGAGTGAATATTTGGTTGACATTGGCCCACCTGTCAACCTTCGCCGTGACATCGGAAAAGGCAATCCTTGTTTCTCTGTGGAGATTATGATGGTACCATTTTGAACAGTACAGGTGTTTTTGAAGAGTTGCTGCTAAACTCATCTTCATAGTTTTCCAAAGAACTATAAATACTTGAGAAAAGAAAACTCCTTATCCATTTCAAACTGACAGTAAAGTCTTTAGGTGCACTTTTGAAATAATTATGTTTTTTACTAATTTGCCACCTCTAATTTTTTCTTATATTCAGATTACTTTATTTGTGTAGATAAAGCTGTCTGCATACAAAATTCAAGCACCTCAAATCTTCTATCTGTGGCCTCTAAGTGACAAGAGCAATATTCCAGCCTTTTTTATGCGCTCTCCCTTGCTGTGACAACATCTGCTGTGGACTGGAGTAGCTGAACTGATATTTTTATGCCAGTGTGTTCAGCAGAGGACAAGTTTATCAACTAGACCACTGAACATTTACAATGGAGCCCAGATCATCTGACAAATTTATTGAGCCCTTCTATACCTCTGAGTGATAGGTCAGCGGAGTTGTCACATGTTAGATCAGAATTTAGGAATTTCTAAATACTAAATAGAGATGAGAATAGCTCCAATCTGAGTCCTATCAAAGTCGCAGACAACTGTAAAAAAAATATTATTTCCCATAGAACCTAAAACACTAAAATGTATTTTCACACCTTGTACAGGTCAGAGTTTCATCATCCCAACCCAACCAATCAAGTTGACCAAGGATCATGAAACTAAAAAGAGAAGAAGATAGCGGTTTCTGCAATGGAACAAGGACAGGTAATTAATAAAAACATTACTTGTCTGCAATAAAGGACCTGTCTCGTGCCCATTTGTTTTTTTCATTTAGTTTTGCTTGTATACACACACACCCGTACACATCTAATGCATCGATTTTGTTTTTTATTTCAATTAATTTTTTTTTTCTAATATTTTTTTTTAAATATTGGACATCCAAAAGGAGGAGTGCACTGCAGGTAAACACACAAATAATTACAACCTGTTAAAAAAACACAAGGGTTTAAAAGTCAGAAAAAAAATAGATAACTAAATAAAATAACCCACAAGGGTTAAATAGTGTTGCAAAACATGGGAAATATGATCATTCTTTAGCATTCAAGGATTTCAGAGTAGAAGATAACCTACTGAAAACAGAGGTTTGTGACAATTATCAAAAAATAAGTGTTAAATCTTGACATGATTAAATTTCATTTACAGATAACAGTTGATAACACTGACATCTGCCCCTAAGTGTCGGTACCTGGTCCAGACTGCTCTCCCCCCAAGGTAAATGCCACTGGGGAGCAGTATAATTACACGGACACCTTGTATACTCCTCGTGCCGTGGTCCTCGTCGGTGCTTTGGTAATGATGCTTACCATGTAATATCCTGGGGCCACAGACAGCATCAGAGTCAGCACAACAATGTTCACTGGCAAGTTGATGGATGTATCATAAAAAACTCATACTTCATGCCACACATTTTTCACTGCACGCTATAGATTATTCATTACAAACACTAAAATATCACTAAGATGCACCAAAAAACATATTACTGCGAGGATACATAATTACAGTAATGTAATGATTACAAATCAGAAATGATAGAGTGGTGTCTTGGGTTTTGATCAAAAGGCATATTAAAGATGACATTCTATTGTTTAAAATATTAATACCACTCTAAATGTAAACACTAGAATCTGATATAAGCTTATCACAATAGACTTCTCTACTCTAACACACACCAAAGCTTTCACATTCTGCAAACTTCTCTAAATTTATTATAGATAGCTGCTATGGCTTATTAATGTACTACCAAGCAAAATTCATTGTTATTTGATGATGAGAAAAGCTAAATTTATTTGCATAGGACCCTTCACACAAATGCCAGTATTTTAATGTATTCTTCAATTCTCCAGGCACTTTCTTAATCCCAGGGGACTAAGAAGCTCCATCTCATTGACAGTGCAGTGGCTGCACATTATGCCAGGCTTAGAACTGGCATTCGGGCATGCACTGCTAATGTAGTAGAACTACCCGTGCCATTATTTTAAGGAACCACACAGAGAATGCAGCAGATGGTTGAAATGGAGAGAATACAGTGCTGCAACTATCACTGGTAAGTAGGAGATATAAATGAATGAGATAAGCAACACTTGGGTTATTGACATAAACTTGTTATGGCAACCTCCTTTCCAATGCCATACTTCATCTTGGAATGGATACTATGGAGCATACATTTTTATGATGTGACTTACATGTTGTCAGTGACATTTTCTGGTTTAGGAGGATATAGCCTAGCACAATACAAATAAAAATAGAAATGATTTATTGATTTAGAACATTTCAGTGTTACAGCACCCTGTCTTCTGCTTGTTATCACGGTCTTTCCCCAATGGTTCCCACCATAGCTTTATAGTAAAGTTCTGCTCAGCCAGGACATTAACGCCTCTATTGCCCCAGCATTACAGAAGACCTTGCCCAATCAAGGGATAATATCTCATCTATAGGGCTAAAGAAAATATAGAACAAAGTCTTCTAGAATCAATTGTACTTGAAGTAGTGAGATGTCATGTAACTAATTCAAAGCTGCAGAGGAACCCGATAACACCCATCATTGGCTCCCCACTGATCAATGATGCATCACAGCACACGTTGCACACGACCCTTTATTTAGCCCAAAATCTGTCTTCTTTGAAAATTCTACTTAGCAATGGTATTCTCCACTTGAAAAAGATTACCTGTCCTGAGCAGGTCCTTGCCTTTTTATGACAAAGGTGTATGAATGGGGGAAGGGAGGTCCAACTTAAGCTTGAAAGGGATATAGGGTTCAGACTAGACAATTAGGGTTTTCTGATATATTTTTTTTTCTTTTCCTTTTAGTTGAACGCAATGGTTTTCCACCTAGCTATAAGGTCTACAGAACTTGATTTTCCTGCAGTCTCTTGAGAAGTTATCAAATACGTTTCCCCATTCTTTTTATTGTCACGGATTTATCTGTGGTCCTAACGTTTCCAGTCATTTAAGGATATATCTCTTATGTCTTATCTTTCTACTTTTCGTTAGTTCATGTCTCTCTGTGGCTGGAAGTTAGGTCAGGTAAAGTTATGATAGTTCAGTGCTCATAGGTCATCTGTAACTGTCAGAGGTTTTGTTCAAATGGTGTTTGCTGTTATATTGCTATGTGTATGTAATGTATAAATTCCTATAAAGATGTAGCCTTTTGCAATCAAACATAACAGACTGCTGAGTCTTCATTGGGAATTGGTTGATCATGCCTTTGTTTTTCATCAGCCAAGAGAGAATGTTTACAGTATTTGTTCAACATTGAAAATTAGGGCCAATTGCAGGAGCAATTCTTCAAATCATAGAACTATTAAAATATGCTCCAACTACATGATAGAATTACCTAATGTTTTCTGTTTCTTATTGCACCAGATTACAAGATTATAATGTAGCATTGGAGATCATATCCCTTCTTTCAACTAGAGACCACAGGGTGGCATCAATGCTCTTTATAATTAACATAGTGAATAATAGATCTCAATTCAAAGATAAAATGTCAGTGTGTGGCTTTCCATCAAATTTTAGCTTTTTAATTGTTTACAGCTAACAATGTGGAGAGAAATAAAACTTGTATACAGCATCAAGTAAGAATTAACATAATTCTTCATTCTGCAAAAAAAACACTGCTTATGTTAAGCTGTCTGATTTTTTTTTTTATTAAACACAGAACTGTTGTGTGCTTTATAAACGCAGTTTGAGTTCTGATTGCCTTAGGATTCTGAAACAAGCAATGCCGTGTTCATTCTAAATAGGAATTTAAATGTGTGTTGAAAAGGACATAGTTTCCCAGGTGATCTTACAACAGGTTACCTGAGAGCGCCCTTCCCCTATTAACGAGTGTTCTCTGCAGGAGAACTCTTCATCATAAATAGACCATTATGGGTAATATTTCTGGCTATGTTCAGTGTTGGCATTACATTGGGGCATGTTGGGGTGGGCTCATAGACCCTATGCACCTCTAGGTGCTCCTCATAAGAATTGGAAGGGAGGTCTGGGTTCAGGGCAGCATTTGCAGTGTTGTGTTGAAGCTTTAAGGGGCTCATGGCGACATAAGAGCAAGTAAGGACACAAAAACACTGGAACAGTGCCCTTGACCCCTTTCAGCATAATTAACACATGGGAGTGATCAGAATTCATGTTTATTGGGCTTTTTGGTAAAGTACACTAAGCCACGACAGTGACATCAAATGTTAGGAATAGATTTCTCCATAGATCCCTTTACCAATGTGGCATCCAAGACAGTGTATCAGTTTATTAACCCCCCTAGCGTTCTAATTCTGTGCAAATTGCCAGGCAAAAAGTTTTCCATTTTTTTTTTTTGCATGGAAATTTATTTTACATTGTAGGCTATAATTCTTAGGCATAACTCACCGATATTTAATACATGTAAAAAATTCAATATTAAACTTTAAAAAAAAAACCACAAAAATCTGTAAAAAAAAAACATGTAATGTAAGTGTACAGTAGCATATATATATTTATTTTGAATCCAATACAAAATTATTTGAATTTCCCACTGCTAAGTCCCGGCTGCACCGACGCATGTACCAACGTCACTGGGAATCGACACATCGCGGCTGGGGATCAGAGGAGCAGGATGTGTCCCCAGGACCTGCGGGGACCAGCAGGACGCCGGGGGATAGCGACAGAACAAGGTAAGTTTTTTTTCTTGAGGCAGTGCTAGAAGGTGCAATGAGTGTGGCGGGTAAATGTAATTTTAGTACAGTGATGTTTTTAAAGTCCCAACTCTTTTGTCTGCTATTTCAAGTTTTAGGCTGTATTTACACTATTGAAGCATAATATATGTGTGTTTGGTATGCTGTCTTTGTAAATTGCACCCTGATACTTTGCTACAAATAGAAACATACCTGTGCTATAGCACAATCCCAGTGAGCAGATGTAAATGCTCTGTTCTTTATAACGCACTGTGATTCTACACACATTGTGCAGGTGAATTCTTTGTGCAACAAGGTGTATTGACAGTCAATTCAAAACCAAAACTTTACACAACACTATATGCAACATCCTGCATTTACACATGATATAATGAAAAATGGACAGCTAGCTGTTCAATGGGAGTGAGTGGGGACATATATATGCTGAGAGGAAGGAGTCCTGCTGGGAGACCTTTAAAAACTAGTGAAGAGTAAAGATGTAAGATTAGAGATAGGTAATTATTAAACTTGCAGGGGATGCTGGTGGTAATGGGGAAATTACTGTAAGACAAAAGACAACTGTAGTTAAAAAGCAGTTATCCTTCAGGGCACATTCATTCAAAAGACCTGCACAATGCTCTACTGGGGTCCAACTCGGACTTGCACTATGTTTGGAAATGCACAGAACACAGCACTATAGTGTCTTGTCACACAGTGCAGTGCAGCGTGCTTGAAGAAGGTGTAATAGGGTAGCAATGCATTCCAACAATGAGCCTGATTTATTAAAGCTCTCCAAGACTGGTGAAGATAGTCCAGGACTGAAAATATTTGCCAATCAAAAGCAAATAATTTTTAAGAAATCCACTCCAGGTGTGTTGGATCACCCATGTTTCCCCATGAGACTCTATCCTCTCCAGTCTGAGAACTCTGAAAAAAAATCCTAATTCAGTCCTAATGGGCCTGATTTATTAAAGCTCTTGAAGGCTGGAGAGGATACACTTTTATTGGTGAAGCTTGGCGATCCAGCAAACCTGGAATGGATCTGGTCCAGGTTTCAAAACATTTGCTAGCAAATGACTTTGAAGAAATTTATTCCAGGTTTGCTGGATCATCCAGCTTAATTGATGAAAGTGTATCCTCTCCAGCCTTGGAGAGCTTTAATAAATCAGGCCCAATGTATGAGATGCTCAATCACATGCATGTGCATGGCAGTGCAGACCTTTTAGGTAACACCCACATGTATTAGGAAAATAACGGTTGAAATTTTCACTGTCCCTTGCAATTCTGTCTATTGGGTCCCTAAAGAACATGGGGTCATGAAGCAATGGCCCTGTTTTCCCTACTCCAAAACCCTACTCCAAAAACGTGCATGCATAGCATTTCATTTTCTTCACTCTTGCCATTCAGACTATTGGGGCCCTTAAGAAGGTGGGAGCCTCTCCAGCGGCTTCCATACAGTTGAATGCTAGCTGTTGGGTGCACAGATGAACAAGCCAAACCTCTTATCTGTAATAAACCTTACATTGTCTTTTAATGTTGCACATCTCCATCCGTCTTCCTATAATAGGCTGCAGTAGCTGTCACTCCATAAGCTTGCACGAACCCTGGAGCTTCTCAGACTGATTGTAGAGGCGGAATAACAACCCTCTGAAAAGCCATTGTCATGCAACGCCTTATGTCTTTAACCAGCAGGTGCAATGCAGCTATTATTTTCTTTTTTTGCACTAATCAAATGAAATATGTAATTTTCTGCTATGGGTGACACAAAATGATGTATTTGCCTGCAGTCATGCTCATCACTTCCTCGGTGGGCACAATTATCTTACAAATTAAATCCAAAATACCTAATTCACAGCAGCCTGAGCAATGCAATTTATTGTTTGATATTGGCTGAGATAACAATGCAATACCTAAAACGCATCAGGCATTTTGAAAAATTGTTTTAAGTTGACTTAGCAAACTCTTGACTTAGCAAAGTCCTGCAAACTCTGCAGTAAATAATTTGTAGTTTCCATGGCAACCTGAAAGAAAAATACTACTTTCTCAGTAGAGGACCTGGGAACACACAGCTAAACATAGTACTGACATCTGTTGAAAGATCGATAAGGGGGGCTTGCACATGCTTAATAGTGATGGAGTGACAAATTCTTGTATATATACATAATTTAGAGATTATATCTATATATCTATACATATGTATTGGGGGGGGGGGTCATTAGAGAAATACTGCATCAGAAGCATCTAAATCACAAACTACTCAATTTTTGTTTAGATTTGTGAGTTCTCTAAGCAACAGGAAGCAAGGAACAAAGGTCTGAAAAGGTGGAATTGTAGATATGTCACTCATCAAACATTGCTGAATTATTTAATGTGTCAAGGGGAATTGATCAAAAATAACGACTGCATATGCAAGTTATGGTATGACTACACCACCAAGAAAGAACAGACGGTATTCTTCGAATTTTTGCTTACCCACAAGGACTATTGAAGTGGACCTGTACCAAAAATACTGTAAATTTGCAATCTTAAATGGAACATATGATTTATTGTAGCTAAGAAGTATTCTGAGACTGGGTGCAGGTCTTTGTTAAGCCTTTACACACATGTTGTCACACTTACCTCTTCCTCGTTAAGCACAGTCGCCTCTCTCTGCGCATGCCTGCAGTTTTGAGCCCGTGCATGCCTGCTCTTCCAGATTTAGTCAGTATCGCCCCTCCCACCGGCCAATCAGGAAATATCCTTTTAATTGCCCCTGGCTATTTATCTGGCACAGACACAGCACTCAGTGTTTGTGCAACGTGTCTCTACTAGTGCCGACACCCCTCTATCCACTGAGCATTTCATCTACACGTGTCGGTTAATTCAGTGTTTCCCCTGTCCAGCTCCTGTATAACCCCTTGTTGCCCAGTCTGTTGTTTTCCAGCCCGTTTCCTTGTGCTGTTCCAGTGTTTCTCTCTGTCTGTGGATATTCCTGTGTCACCTGTGCCTCCTGTTGCTTTCAGTGTCCATGTGTTTCCTGTGTCTGCAGTGGCCCCTGTGTCACCGGTGTCTATTTCCTGGATCCCTGATAGATGACCTCTGGTTTGTGACCTGACCTCTCTTGCTTGCTGCCTGCCCCAACCCAGGCCTTTCTTGACAATTCTTCTGCCTAGTGATTTGGTACCATATATAATCCTGCCCACCCTGGTGGGCCCAAGGAGCACAACATCCTCACCACTAGAGGCTCTGTAGAAGACCTGGTTACTGCTTAGACTCTGCGCATTGGCCCTTCTCAGGGCTCACACCCCTCCTGTGCAAGCCGTAGTGCCCCCTAGTGGCCCTGTCTCCCCAAACGTGACACATGTAAAAAGCATACGGTGCATCAATATAACATCCAAGTAACATGATTGTTACATGGGTGCAACTTTGTTTTACAGGACACCTCAATGCACATTATTATTATTAATAATAAAATGCATGTTTGGAGACGATTATCTGGCTGGCAATTTGGTGCAGTAAGGCACTTCAGTTCAGCTCACCACATTTATTCCCTTCAACTGCATCGCTTACAGCAGCAAGGGAAATTAGGTGTATAGCTGTTAGTCCTCTGCCCTGCAATCTGCAGCATCTCCAGTTCCCTTTAGCTGTGAATGGTCTCTCAGCATCCCCTGCTCTGAGACTGTGTATAGCTGAGGGGGATTTGGATTTTATGCTGCAGCCAATAAGCAGGGTACTTTCTGGTCTCTATCCTGCGCAGCCCATTACTGTTAGGACATGTGTAAACTGGGCTGACTTGCTGCTGCTGTGTTTATTCATTGGATAGCTGACTTGTTTCCTGACCCTGGGATTGTTGCCTGGACTGACCTTTGCCTGTGACCCCAACTCTGCTTTGTCTTTTTCTTGGACTGAATGACCTCTGGCTCTGTATTCTGGATTTGCCTGGAATGTTATGTACTGCATTATTAATGGGCTCCTGGTCCTTTGTCAGTTCTTCCCCAGATGACATGCTTTGCACACATAAGTCCTGGGGGCCACTGTGTGCTGGTAAGGAGCAACTATGAGTGGGGGCTTGCTACAGGCAAAAAGTGTGTTGTTACATTGGGGGACTGGTGCCTGGCAAGCATTGGTACTGGGCCTGACACTGTATATACAAGGGTGCTTCAAAAAATGTCCACACTTTGTTTATTAAGAATTTCGAAACAAATTACATCACTTTTCTACATAGTCCCCTTCCTATGCAATGCATTTTCTCTAGTCACATGACACTCTCAGACAAAACTAAATACTACTATTCCTGTCCTCTCACCGTTTTCAACAAAAATATAAGTGAGGAAACTTTTGGAAGACCCTTCGTATAAAGCACTAACATATTCCACAGCACTGTACACTATACATCGGGTTGCAAATGAGATACAAACAATGACACAGAAGGAGGAGAGGGTCCTGCCCAAATAATCCTACAATTTAGGAGGTGGGGGAAATAGCACAGAATTGGAGGGGGATATGGAATGGTGGTTGAGTTGTGAGGGTTGAAGAGGCAGAAGAAGACGGGTAGGTGAGCTTGAAATGATGGGTTTTAAAAGGTACTTTGAATGTCGAGAAAGTAGGCAAGGTGAATAGAATAAAGAAGACCATTCCAGAGAGTTGGGGCAGCCCTAGAAAAGACTTGAAGTTGTGTATGTGATGAGGTTATGAAAAAATCACTAGTAGGTTGTTGGAAGAGTGAATATTTGGTTGACATTGGCCCACCTGTCAACCTTCGCCGTGACATCGGAAAAGGCAATCCTTGTTTCTCTGTGGAGATTATGATGGTACCATTTTGAACAGTACAGGTGTTTTTGAAGAGTTGCTGCTAAACTCATCTTCATAGTTTTCCAAAGAACTATAAATACTTGAGAAAAGAAAACTCCTTATCCATTTCAAACTGACAGTAAAGTCTTTAGGTGCACTTTTGAAATAATTATGTTTTTTACTAATTTGCCACCTCTAATTTTTTCTTATATTCAGATTACTTTATTTGTGTAGATAAAGCTGTCTGCATACAAAATTCAAGCACCGCAAATCTTCTATCTGTGGCCTCTAAGTGACAAGAGCAATATTCCAGCCTTTTTTATGCGCTCTCCCTTGCTGTGACAACATCTGCTGTGGACTGGAGTAGCTGAACTGATATTTTTATGCCAGTGTGTTCAGCAGAGGACAAGTTTATCAACTAGACCACTGAACATTTACAATGGAGCCCAGATCATCTGACAAATTTATTGAGCCCTTCTATACCTCTGAGTGATAGGTCAGCGGAGTTGTCACATGTTAGATCAGAATTTAGGAATTTCTAAATACTAAATAGAGATGAGAATAGCTCCAATCTGAGTCCTATCAAAGTCGCAGACAACTGTAAAAAAAATATTATTTCCCATAGAACCTAAAACACTAAAATGTATTTTCACACCTTGTACAGGTCAGAGTTTCATCATCCCAACCCAACCAATCAAGTTGACCAAGGATCATGAAACTAAAAAGAGAAGAAGATAGCGGTTTCTGCAATGGAACAAGGACAGGTAATTAATAAAAACATTACTTGTCTGCAATAAAGGACCTGTCTCGTGCCCATTTGTTTTTTTCATTTAGTTTTGCTTGTATACACACACACCCGTACACATCTAATGCATCGATTTTGTTTTTTATTTCAATTAATTTTTTTTTTCTAATATTTTTTTTTAAATATTGGACATCCAAAAGGAGGAGTGCACTGCAGGTAAACACACAAATAATTACAACCTGTTAAAAAAACACAAGGGTTTAAAAGTCAGAAAAAAAATAGATAACTAAATAAAATAACCCACAAGGGTTAAATAGTGTTGCAAAACATGGGAAATATGATCATTCTTTAGCATTCAAGGATTTCAGAGTAGAAGATAACCTACTGAAAACAGAGGTTTGTGACAATTATCAAAAAATAAGTGTTAAATCTTGACATGATTAAATTTCATTTACAG
>NW_027317385.1:0-15999 GCF_032062135.1 Pyxicephalus adspersus | reverse complement strand
TTTATGACACCCAGCACTATGGCGTTTTAATATGTTTTTTATAGTTATACATTTTATACCATTAAAGATTTTATAGTGTTTAGATACTGCTGTGATAGATAAAGAAGAATATAAATAAAATACAATAATAAAATGCCTGCTTGAACCTCCTGCTTTTACAACAAAATTTAAAATCAAAGTAGCCATATAGGTGTATTCAGCATCTCCTAAAAACCGGTCCCCTTTACATGGCTCTTGAGCTCCCTTTCTAATGGCATTTTACGTGATTACTGGGAATCCTGCATGCTCACAATTCTCTAATCTAGGAGAATCCCTGCCATTGTGCTCCAATGGCTGCAGCCATCTGGGGTGATTGTCAGCCTTTCATAAATTGCTGTGCACAAATATGCGACAGCTATTGATTGGAGTGACAGGCCGAGGAGAAAACTGTGCACTCGTGTTCTGTTTGATGGTAATCTGAGACTTTTCCGTTACATGAGGCTTTTAAACAAAAGATTGTAATTCCAGCAGCTTTGTTCAGGAGCATACCATTGTTTGTGGCTTTGTGCAGCCACGCTAGAAAAGCACCTCCAAAGCCTGGCTGTGCTACAAGCTGTGTGCAGGGGGAGTGTAACATCTGACCCTCATTCCACAATTGTGTCCTCATGCTTGGCATTTTTCTGTTTTGCTCCTCTTAGGGGCAGCCTCCTACCCTCTCCTGTACAGCTTTGGTACAGCCTCCCTGCTTCCTTTACAATGTCTTATGCTAATCAAATGACATCACCACTAAATACACAGTGTGGCTACTGATTAAATTACACACCAGCAAGGTTCCAGGAGGTGTGCTGCTGCTGGAGGATTGGAGTGAGAGTTGTAGTGTGTGCTGCTACAGATGTCCCCATCAGTGCTGGGGTTAGGTTAGATCAGCACTGAACCCCCCTTTGGAGATGAAAGAACAGAAAACCTGGCAAGTTGCTTGACGTAAAGGTGGATTTTTTTTACACTCACTGCAGTTTCATTCAGCATTTCAACTTCTTCTTGGAGCTGTCTGGATATTTGTTTGGGACTTTGCGTGGTTTATGAATCCCATAGCTCTCTGTGTCCTCTCTAAATGGAATTGCAAAGGACCTCCAGCCTTTCAGGGCCATTGTCCTCTCCTGGATACACAGCCCAAGTACCCTACAATTACAACCAGCTAGAGGGAAGGTTTAAACAGTTACAAGGTAAGTTGGATTCTCTTTTTTTTTCTTTCTTGTTTGGCTTGTTGTAAGCAGGTTGCTATGATATCAGATGGGAAAGTCGATGCAAGACTGCAGTGTAAATAATGCAAGGCTTTGAGAGGTAACCGTCACCATATGTACCCACATGCCTTAGCTAAAAAAAAAAAAAAAATCTGCATATGGTGGTATCGCCAGACAACGTCTGCCCTTTAATTGACCACATTTGTGTTGTAAATTGCTGACTTGATTGTGCTCTGTGTTAGGCACCATGTAATGTGATTTTGGTCACTAGCAATAAATCTGGCGTGACTTAATGGCTGTCATTAGGCATGATCACGCCCCATGTTGTGGAATGGCTGGACAGGACTTAAGGGAACAATGGATGGGGAAGGAGTGGTCTTTTTTTATGAGATCTGGTATCTGAAGGCTTAAGGGACAACATGGGACAGCCCTGGGCAGTGGCCTGGCAGCCATTGAAAGCTAAGCCACACTCTCTCACCTGCTTTACATACACTCATGCTTTGACAGTTACCGGGGACCAAGCATACTGCTTTATTCAGACAGTGCAATCTAAATATTTGCTATGGGTCCCTGACAAAATATATCAATCTAATCAGCTTAATAGCAAATGAAGAGACTGGAAAATACTGAGCTGAAAGAATTTGTTTTGGTATTTGAATCAGGAGTCTTGCAATGTAATATATATAAATATAATATAGACACTCTCCTATGCATCACTGAACAATCACTAGGGGCTCCAGATGATAAATATATATATATATATTGCAAGTTTGTCATCTAGAGCCCTTATTTATTGTACAGTATTGCATGAAATTTGGGCGCTTCATATCTAAAAGTGATATATATATCATACACATATATGTGTCTTATGGGGCAAAGTATTCATCTATTACTAGCAGAGACTTTTGGGTAAGCAGTCATCCAAGCATCACATGTTACAATGTTATGTGGTCACACCCTCAAATCTGTTTTGTTTCACATGGCCAATAAATTCTTGCTAATAATGTAATACTTTGTAGCATTGTGTATTTGTACACATTACCATTACTTGGAGGGTGTCACATCTAAAATAAGACCTATTGCAGATTTCTTTAAACTGATTGGTGGGTGTGTCAGGGCTTCCTCCAGTCATGGCCAATATTTGCTCATATAGTGAAAAAGGTTCTGAATAAATATTTCTCATATTTTCCTAACTCAAGGGCTTTGTGGAAAAAAAATTATGTTATCTTTTTTGTGTTTGAGTTTAAATTTTCACAAGTGTGTACTGTTCAATGTCACTTACTTCCTGCTCCCAGTGTCTGTGAAAGCACATGGCACCGTGCTATGAAGCATGTTACTGGTATTAATCAATAACTAATATTGATTAGTTTATGAAATAATTGCAGATAATCTCTGTGTATCTTCACTTAGCTGTAAAGTCTTGTTTATTAGTTCTTGTGTGTGCCCATAACTTTATCCCTTATACACTGTAATGTTTGCTCATTATTTCACCTGGTATATATTTTAATATTTGATCATTACTCTGCATTATGCAAACCAAAGGCTGAGATGTATTCAATCATTAACCAGATTCTAAAAAAAAAACCCTTATAGAAGACAAAGAAACTTTCTAATATGGTTGTTTGAGTCCAGTACTGCCCAATAAAAATTCTTATATATAATCAGGGCTATGAAAAAGTGACATTTATAATAATTATGCATTCTCAGCAATCTCTAGTCTCAGTTCCCTTAGTTCCAACGTATGTGTTATTTGCCATTTGTAAAGTTATCAGCTTATGACTGTTACTTTTAGCTCTCTTTGGTACTTTTATTCATCACTGAAAATAATGCCCTTCATTAAGTTTTTGTACTTTATTATAGTGTATATTTATAGCACAGTTTGTTAATTTGTTCTTTTTATGGGGTAAATAAAAGAGCAATGGTTACCCAGAAGTGTATTTTACAAAAGCTAAAGGAGTTTTAACATAGGCCCAAGGAGACAGTAGTTGGCGGTCATTCTTTGGAAATGTTGGCACAAGGCAAATGCCTCAATACACACAACCATTTAGAACAACAACATGAGACAGCTACAACTGGCTAGAACTCACTAGTGACAGGATCACTAACCTGTGATGGAGGAATGAATACTCAC
Organism: Pyxicephalus adspersus; assembly: GCF_032062135.1. NCBI lineage: Eukaryota > Metazoa > Chordata > Amphibia > Anura > Pyxicephalidae > Pyxicephalus > Pyxicephalus adspersus. Next base: position 12,648 of record NW_027317385.1, on the reverse strand, counting down.
CTCACCCTCTTTATTATTTCCCTACATCACCAGCTGAATGAGCAAGCTGCCAAAACCTCCAGGGTTGAAAATTTAAGTTGTTTTTAAAAGAGGGACTTCCTGCTCATCTGACTAGGAAGGAGACAGACATGTAAGCAAGCGCCTGCTGTGTCCTCCATAGTGATCCTGCCACCAGTAAGAGCTCACCAATGGCAGGATCACTATGGAGGACATTTCAAAGATGACCTTAATCTTAGCAAAGTGTGGTAATGGAAAATATCTATGTTTTCATTAATTCTGAAAGCCACCCACAACACATAAGGTAGACCTAAGCACACCTGCATTTTATATACCCCTATTTACTGATGTAAATTTGTGCATTGTAGTGTGATCATTTGCCATAAATAAATTAGCTGTATTTTTTCATTCATTCAGGGATCATTGAAAATCAATGGCTTATCACCCCTTCCTTTATCAGATGAAAACTTATGTGAACACACAGAAAGGTTGTGATCGGAGTCTTAGGAGAGGCATTGCTCTGTATTTTGCTGAATTAGTGGGGCCTGTGTGACTTTGGCACTTTATCAGGATGTTAAGCAATTGACTGTGCCTAATCTAATATATGTATGCAGGGCGCACTGTGCCTCTAAAATGGGTGTATACATTAAAATAATTGAATGAGTTTTAATGGATTGCTTTAATATTTTACTGAATATAGCTGCAGCTGCCCTTATTTCCTATGTCTTCGGTTGTGTTCTATATTTTTTTGTGGTGTTTATCACTGAGGTTTGCACGGTTTGTACAGGAAGAAAGATTGCTTAACAGAATCACTATTTCCAGGTTATATTTCAACCTGCTTTGCTGCATTTGAAGATCTAGGCTGAGCAGGTGGGACAAGTGTGTTTTCCGTCAGCCTCCATGTTAAACTAAAAGCATGAAACTGAGCGTTTTATGGCAGAATAGTGTAAAGCTGTTGCTTGGTCTGAGCCCAGCAATGACATAAATCACCTATGTCTTAGCTCCTTTTCCAGCAACTGACTTAGAAGAAAAGCTAATCAAAAACAGGGGAATTTAGAAGAGGGTGTAGGGAGGAGGTTTTTCTGCAACAAAAGGCTGCTTATTCTCAGCGCTTTGGGGGGGGGGGGCAGAGGAAAAGCCATGGCTGTGATCTTGTCCGGGGTGGGGTTTTAAATCTAAAAAAAACTTTAAATTACCCTGACCAGGCTATAGGTTTCTTGTTGCCTTAAGTCAGCGTAAAGGATTGCATATTCTCATTCTGCATAGGCTTATTAAATCACCTAGGGTGTATTAGAATTCCAAATATCAGCCAAGCTTGGGAACTCTTTCAGCTGGGATCTAATTTCCACTCCTGTACAGATGTTTTAGGCATGCTGTAGTGTAATCCGGTGTGTCAGCCCCAACATAACTTATTATATGACATGGCCGGCATCCCAGCAATGGGGGAAGATAATTGAGTAGTTACTCCATTATTTTTCTCTGTTGTGTAATATGTGTGGAAAAGAAGATTTTATATTTCAGGAGCATAAACTCTTTATTACCTGCCAAAATATTTGCAATTCTGTTCTATCCTACCAGGCATCCTCTGCTAGACTGTGCAGCCCAATATGTTCCAATCCACAGACTCTGCTATGTATATAGTATACATATTGTGTACTGTGGTATAATTGATTTACACAACGGGTCCTCCCTCCTCTATTGCTGTTTGGGGTTTGCAGAATGATAACATAAAAGCGGATGCAGGTGCCCATACTCTCTGCATTTAAAAATAGATTTAATGGGGATCTGTATCTGCCTGAACTTGTACATTGTTAAAAAAAAATCAGTTTTACAAAAAGATAATAGGTAGTTCCAGAGCACCAAATGTTATATTGTGCATTATAGAGAATCCATTAGGAAAAAAAATAATAATAGTGACTTTGGCTTTGCAGCGGTCAGAACATGAAGTTATGATGATATTTCATCTCTTGTCTCATCTGTACCATCATTGTATTATTATTGGGAGGATGGAAATCATTAGGGAAGGGGAAACTGGGTAAATGTGGGTAGAATTAAACCAGATCAGTATTAAGTTCTACTGGTGTGCAGCAGATTGCTGGGGTCGACTCCTATATATATTTTTTTTTTTTTTACTTAGTAGTTGTACTTGTTCTCCAGGGATTCCTTTTACTGAAACGTATCTGTGCAAAATTAACCTCAAGAAGACATTCTTCCTGGGTGTGTCCACAGAGAGACCAAGCTTTTACATTTAGCTAATATCCAGCCTAGGCCCCTGTTCTGTAGTGGATTGTATATCACATACAGCCAGTGGGATCTGTAAAGTGGTCAGGGTACCATAAACGGGTAATAAGAGGGGACATGTTACATATATAATACTGCATCTTTACTGTTTAAAACATTGTTCTTGTGTATAGTTTGTATTAGAACAGCCTTTTTGCTCATTACATTTCCATTTGTTTGTTTCTTGGTGATCCATTTTCTTCTGACATGAAATATCCACAATGATCCTTTTAGCTAGATGCTGTCTGTGTAGGCTTTGGGGTACACATAGACACCAGAGGAGGTTTTAAGTTATTCAGATTCAATCAGACTGCCCTCCGGCAACTGAATCTTGCTGATAGTTTGTATTTGGCCAATGAATAGGGTGTGGATAGACAACTTCCAGCACTGGCCTAGAACAGCCACTGGACATGTTGTTCTGACACGTTCAATCAATAATCCTCTTGAGAAAACTCCGATGGCGTTGTCTGGAATATGCTTTATGGTCTCAGAATGTCGCCTGAACTGATTTGTCCTCTTGGATCTATTGGTTCATTTAGGTCACGTGAGCCTAGCACAAAGTACTTTTATTTATAACAAAAAGAATGAATTGTAAAAAAAAAAAAAGAGAATAAATGTAATACTGTTCTGTGCCGGTACCCTTATCTCCAGCTGTACTGCGTATGAATTTTACACTTGCTGATGCCCGAGGTTGAGTCTGGATGTCTAGAATCTCTTTAAATTACAGAAAGCCTCTGGAGACTTGTGTCAGGAGCTGCAGATGGGAACACAAATGATAGGAAAGATTAAATGCAGAAATAAATTGCTACCTACCCGCTGAGCCCAGCCTTCTCACACATGTATATTATCAATGACAACGTAGCCAACACTTGACCACATGTGTGATGGCACCCCATAGAAAGCATTATTTCCTCACTGCTGTCTGCCTGTCTTTTAAAGGCACTCCTACCCAGACCTCTGGCATTTTAAAATCACAGCACGACATGCCAATAAACAGATTGCAGTCAATGAAATGAAATTGGCTGTGTGTAGCAGTCCTGGGAGATTGCTGGGAGAGTTTGCTTGTCATTTTCAGACAGGAAATAAGCATAATGTTTCTTAGTTGGGACAGTGATAGTTTTGACACATCTCTTCTAAAAAAGGCTGTCACCCTAATCTGCATCAATACACAGACTGATCTGTAAGGTAGGAGTTCTGACTTCAATGACCACATTTAGCAAGAGATTGTTCCAGCCATAGGTAGCCAGACACCTAGCATTTTCAGAAGATAAGCAACAGCAAGTTTTATATTTCCCTCAGCCTTTTGGAGATTCCAAAAAACCATGCCTTTGCGCTAGGATTTATTACCATTCTAACTATACCAAAAGTTGTAGATATGCATATATTGACTCTGGTGAAGCCTGGGCCTCCTGGGTGATAGAAGATCTATAGGTAATGGTAGTGCCACATCTGAGACAATTGATCTTTGCATATCAGAGGGCCTCAATGTTTGGTGCTTCTCCGTTCTTTAAAGGAATGTGTAGACACCTGACTTCATACTTTTTAAAGTTGTCTAAGAAAAGCAGCGTGCTTTATGCAGATATTTTGAAGGAGATGAAGCCTGGAGACCATTGCTTTATTGGTAACTCTTGCCTAACATTGAGTAATGTTCTAAATAAAATTGAATTGCCCCATAGAGTGTGGTTTGTTTATATTTACTTGGGTCACTGGTCTCCTCATGTATTAAGAATTGTACTTTTCTTAAACAAATGCACGAAGCACAATGTTGGGAGCTGGCTCTATTATTACAGTTGATTCCATAAACCCACATAAATGTGTGTTTTCTTTACTCTGGACATACACTTGTATTTCTACCTACAAGATTCCTTCTCCAGCTTTGTCTCTTATCTGTAGCTGGGTTTAGGGAGTGCTCTGCTGCTAAGGGAACTATTGTTTACAGAGGGAGGGGCTATGTACTCTGGTCACATGACTCTACTGTAAGTGTCACTCTGTAAGGTTTGTTCACAGATTGGAACAAAGTGCTTTGTGATAAGGACATACATAGCACCCATGTATAGTACAATACAGAAAATTCTATGACCTATTAACTGCAATGGGAACAATGCAAAGTGGACTTTGTGCAGTATTTGTATGATATATATATCTTGTTTGCTTAGGTGGTGGGCAGCTTCAGCAACCTACAAGCAATGGTAGCCCCAAAATTGAGGAAATATAAGTATAATTGTTCCCACCTTCTGCGTTCTTTTCCATAATATTTGTCCTTTTCTATGCAGTTTTATGACACCCAGCACTATGGCGTTTTAATATGTTTTTTATAGTTATACATTTTATACCATTAAAGATTTTATAGTGTTTAGATACTGCTGTGATAGATAAAGAAGAATATAAATAAAATACAATAATAAAATGCCTGCTTGAACCTCCTGCTTTTACAACAAAATTTAAAATCAAAGTAGCCATATAGGTGTATTCAGCATCTCCTAAAAACCGGTCCCCTTTACATGGCTCTTGAGCTCCCTTTCTAATGGCATTTTACGTGATTACTGGGAATCCTGCATGCTCACAATTCTCTAATCTAGGAGAATCCCTGCCATTGTGCTCCAATGGCTGCAGCCATCTGGGGTGATTGTCAGCCTTTCATAAATTGCTGTGCACAAATATGCGACAGCTATTGATTGGAGTGACGGGCCGAGGAGAAAACTGTGCACTCGTGTTCTGTTTGATGGTAATCTGAGACTTTTCCGTTACATGAGGCTTTTAAACAAAAGATTGTAATTCCAGCAGCTTTGTTCAGGAGCATACCATTGTTTGTGGCTTTGTGCAGCCACGCTAGAAAAGCACCTCCAAAGCCTGGCTGTGCTACAAGCTGTGTGCAGGGGGAGTGTAACATCTGACCCTCATTCCACAATTGTGTCCTCATGCTTGGCATTTTTCTGTTTTGCTCCTCTTAGGGGCAGCCTCCTACCCTCTCCTGTACAGCTTTGGTACAGCCTCCCTGCTTCCTTTACAATGTCTTATGCTAATCAAATGACATCACCACTAAATACACAGTGTGGCTACTGATTAAATTACACACCAGCAAGGTTCCAGGAGGTGTGCTGCTGCTGCTGCTGGAGGATTGCAGTGAGAGTTGTAGTGTGTGCTGCTACAGATGTCCCCATCAGTGCTGGGGTTAGGTTAGATCAGCACTGAACCCCCCTTTGGAGATGAAAGAACAGAAAACCTGGCAAGTTGCTTGACGTAAAGGTGGATTTTTTTTACACTCACTGCAGTTTCATTCAGCATTTCAACTTCTTCTTGGAGCTGTCTGGATATTTGTTTGGGACTTTGCGTGGTTTATGAATCCCATAGCTCTCTGTGTCCTCTCTAAATGGAATTGCAAAGGACCTCCAGCCTTTCAGGGCCATTGTCCTCTCCTGGATACACAGCCCAAGTACCCTACAATTACAACCAGCTAGAGGGAAGGTTTAAACAGTTACAAGGTAAGTTGGATTCTCTTTTTTTTTCTTTCTTGTTTGGCTTGTTGTAAGCAGGTTGCTATGATATCAGATGGGAAAGTCGATGCAAGACTGCAGTGTAAATAATGCAAGGCTTTGAGAGGTAACCGTCACCATATGTACCCACATGCCTTAGCTAAAAAAAAAAAAAAAATCTGCATATGGTGGTATCGCCAGACAACGTCTGCCCTTTAATTGACCACATTTGTGTTGTAAATTGCTGACTTGATTGTGCTCTGTGTTAGGCACCATGTAATGTGATTTTGGTCACTAGCAATAAATCTGGCGTGACTTAATGGCTGTCATTAGGCATGATCACGCCCCATGTTGTGGAATGGCTGGACAGGACTTAAGGGAACAATGGATGGGGAAGGAGTGGTCTTTTTTTATGAGATCTGGTATCTGAAGGCTTAAGGGACAACATGGGACAGCCCTGGGCAGTGGCCTGGCAGCCATTGAAAGCTAAGCCACACTCTCTCACCTGCTTTACATACACTCATGCTTTGACAGTTACCGGGGACCAAGCATACTGCTTTATTCAGACAGTGCAATCTAAATATTTGCTATGGGTCCCTGACAAAATATATCAATCTAATCAGCTTAATAGCAAATGAAGAGACTGGAAAATACTGAGCTGAAAGAATTTGTTTTGGTATTTGAATCAGGAGTCTTGCAATGTAATATATATAAATATAATATAGACACTCTCCTATGCATCACTGAACAATCACTAGGGGCTCCAGATGATAAATATATATATATATATTGCAAGTTTGTCATCTAGAGCCCTTATTTATTGTACAGTATTGCATGAAATTTGGGCGCTTCATATCTAAAAGTGATATATATATCATACACATATATGTGTCTTATGGGGCAAAGTATTCATCTATTACTAGCAGAGACTTTTGGGTAAGCAGTCATCCAAGCATCACATGTTACAATGTTATGTGGTCACACCCTCAAATCTGTTTTGTTTCACATGGCCAATAAATTCTTGCTAATAATGTAATACTTTGTAGCATTGTGTATTTGTACACATTACCATTACTTGGAGGGTGTCACATCTAAAATAAGACCTATTGCAGATTTCTTTAAACTGATTGGTGGGTGTGTCAGGGCTTCCTCCAGTCATGGCCAATATTTGCTCATATAGTGAAAAAGGTTCTGAATAAATATTTCTCATATTTTCCTAACTCAAGGGCTTTGTGGAAAAAAAATTATGTTATCTTTTTTGTGTTTGAGTTTAAATTTTCACAAGTGTGTACTGTTCAATGTCACTTACTTCCTGCTCCCAGTGTCTGTGAAAGCACATGGCACCCTGCTATGAAGCATGTTACTGGTATTAATCAATAACTAATATTGATTAGTTTATGAAATAATTGCAGATAATCTCTGTGTATCTTCACTTAGCTGTAAAGTCTTGTTTATTAGTTCTTGTGTGTGCCCATAACTTTATCCCTTATACACTGTAATGTTTGCTCATTATTTCACCTGGTATATATTTTAATATTTGATCATTACTCTGCATTATGCAAACCAAAGGCTGAGATGTATTCAATCATTAACCAGATTCTAAAAAAAAAACCCTTATAGAAGACAAAGAAACTTTCTAATATGGTTGTTTGAGTCCAGTACTGCCCAATAAAAATTCTTATATATAATCAGGGCTATGAAAAAGTGACATTTATAATAATTATGCATTCTCAGCAATCTCTAGTCTCAGTTCCCTTAGTTCCAACGTATGTGTTATTTGCCATTTGTAAAGTTATCAGCTTATGACTGTTACTTTTAGCTCTCTTTGGTACTTTTATTCATCACTGAAAATAATGCCCTTCATTAAGTTTTTGTACTTTATTATAGTGTATATTTATAGCACAGTTTGTTAATTTGTTCTTTTTATGGGGTAAATAAAAGAGCAATGGTTACCCAGAAGTGTATTTTACAAAAGCTAAAGGAGTTTTAACATAGGCCCAAGGAGACAGTAGTTGGCGGTCATTCTTTGGAAATGTTGGCACAAGGCAAATGCCTCAATACACACAACCATTTAGAACAACAACATGAGACAGCTACAACTGGCTAGAACTCACTAGTGACAGGATCACTAACCTGTGATGGAGGAATGAATACTCACCTCACCCTCTTTATTATTTCCCTACATCACCAGCTGAATGAGCAAGCTGCCAAAACCTCCAGGGTTGAAAATTTAAGTTGTTTTTAAAAGAGGGACTTCCTGCTCATCTGACTAGGAAGGAGACAGACATGTAAGCAAGCGCCTGCTGTGTCCTCCATAGTGATCCTGCCACCAGTAAGAGCTCACCAATGGCAGGATCACTATGGAGGACATTTCAAAGATGACCTTAATCTTAGCAAAGTGTGGTAATGGAAAATATCTATGTTTTCATTAATTCTGAAAGCCACCCACAACACATAAGGTAGACCTAAGCACACCTGCATTTTATATACCCCTATTTACTGATGTAAATTTGTGCATTGTAGTGTGATCATTTGCCATAAATAAATTAGCTGTATTTTTTCATTCATTCAGGGATCATTGAAAATCAATGGCTTATCACCCCTTCCTTTATCAGATGAAAACTTATGTGAACACACAGAAAGGTTGTGATCGGAGTCTTAGGAGAGGCATTGCTCTGTATTTTGCTGAATTAGTGGGGCCTGTGTGACTTTGGCACTTTATCAGGATGTTAAGCAATTGACTGTGCCTAATCTAATATATGTATGCAGGGCGCACTGTGCCTCTAAAATGGGTGTATAAATTAAAATAATTGAATGAGTTTTAATGGATTGCTTTAATATTTTACTGAATATAGCTGCAGCTGCCCTTATTTCCTGTCTTCGGTTGTGTTCTATATTTTTTTGTGGTGTTTATCACTGAGGTTTGCACGGTTTGTACAGGAAGAAAGATTGCTTAACAGAATCACTATTTCCAGGTTATATTTCAACCTGCTTTGCTGCATTTGAAGATCTAGGCTGAGCAGGTGGGACAAGTGTGTTTTCCGTCAGCCTCCATGTTAAACTAAAAGCATGAAACTGAGCGTTTTATGGCAGAATAGTGTAAAGCTGTTGCTTGGTCTGAGCCCAGCAATGACATAAATCACCTATGTCTTAGCTCCTTTTCCAGCAACTGACTTAGAAGAAAAGCTAATCAAAAACAGGGGAATTTAGAAGAGGGTGTAGGGAGGAGGTTTTTCTGCAACAAAAGGCTGCTTATTCTCAGCGCTTTGGGGGGGGGGGGCAGAGGAAAAGCCATGGCTGTGATCTTGTCCGGGGTGGGGTTTTAAATCTAAAAAAAACTTTAAATTACCCTGACCAGGCTATAGGTTTCTTGTTGCCTTAAGTCAGCGTAAAGGATTGCATATTCTCATTCTGCATAGGCTTATTAAATCACCTAGGGTGTATTAGAATTCCAAATATCGGCCAAGCTTGGGAACTCTTTCAGCTGGGATCTAATTTCCACTCCTGTACAGATGTTTTAGGCATGCTGTAGTGTAATCCGGTGTGTCAGCCCCAACATAACTTATTATATGACATGGCCGGCATCCCAGCAATGGGGGAAGATAATTGAGTAGTTACTCCATTATTTTTCTCTGTTGTGTAATATGTGTGGAAAAGAAGATTTTATATTTCAGGAGCATAAACTCTTTATTACCTGCCAAAATATTTGCAATTCTGTTCTATCCTACCAGGCATCCTCTGCTAGACTGTGCAGCCCAATATGTTCCAATCCACAGACTCTGCTATGTATATAGTATACATATTGTGTACTGTGGTATAATTGATTTACACAACGGGTCCTCCCTCCTCTATTGCTGTTTGGGGTTTGCAGAATGATAACATAAAAGCGGATGCAGGTGCCCATACTCTCTGCATTTAAAAATAGATTTAATGGGGATCTGTATCTGCCTGAACTTGTACATTGTTAAAAAAAAATCGGTTTTACAAAAAGATAATAGGTAGTTCCAGAGCACCAAATGTTATATTGTGCATTATAGAGAATCCATTAGGAAAAAAAATAATAATAGTGACTTTGGCTTTGCAGCGGTCAGAACATGAAGTTATGATGATATTTCATCTCTTGTCTCATCTGTACCATCATTGTATTATTATTGGGAGGATGGAAATCATTAGGGAAGGGGAAACTGGGTAAATGTGGGTAGAATTAAACCAGATCAGTATTAAGTTCTACTGGTGTGCAGCAGATTGCTGGGGTCGACTCCTATATATATTTTTTTTTTTTTTACTTAGTAGTTGTACTTGTTCTCCAGGGATTCCTTTTACTGAAACGTATCTGTGCAAAATTAACCTCAAGAAGACATTCTTCCTGGGTGTGTCCACAGAGAGACCAAGCTTTTACATTTAGCTAATATCCAGCCTAGGCCCCTGTTCTGTAGTGGATTGTATATCACATACAGCCAGTGGGATCTGTAAAGTGGTCAGGGTACCATAAACGGGTAATAAGAGGGGACATGTTACATATATAATACTGCATCTTTACTGTTTAAAACATTGTTCTTGTGTATAGTTTGTATTAGAACAGCCTTTTTGCTCATTACATTTCCATTTGTTTGTTTCTTGGTGATCCATTTTCTTCTGACATGAAATATCCACAATGATCCTTTTAGCTAGATGCTGTCTGTGTAGGCTTTGGGGTACACATAGACACCAGAGGAGGTTTTAAGTTATTCAGATTCAATCAGACTGCCCTCCGGCAACTGAATCTTGCTGATAGTTTGTATTTGGCCAATGAATAGGGTGTGGATAGACAACTTCCAGCACTGGCCTAGAACAGCCACTGGACATGTTGTTCTGACACGTTCAATCAATAATCCTCTTGAGAAAACTCCGATGGCGTTGTCTGGAATATGCTTTATGGTCTCAGAATGTCGCCTGAACTGATTTGTCCTCTTGGATCTATTGGTTCATTTAGGTCACGTGAGCCTAGCACAAAGTACTTTTATTTATAACAAAAAGAATGAATTGTAAAAAAAAAAAAAGAGAATAAATGTAATACTGTTCTGTGCCGGTACCCTTATCTCCAGCTGTACTGCGTATGAATTTTACACTTGCTGATGCCCGAGGTTGAGTCTGGATGTCTAGAATCTTTTTAAATTACAGAAAGCCTCTGGAGACTTGTGTCAGGAGCTGCAGATGGGAACACAAATGATAGGAAAGATTAAATGCAGAAATAAATTGCTACCTACCCGCTGAGCCCAGCCTTCTCACACATGTATATTATCAATGACAACGTAGCCAACACTTGACCACATGTGTGATGGCACCCCATAGAAAGCATTATTTCCTCACTGCTGTCTGCCTGTCTTTTAAAGGCACTCCTACCCAGACCTCTGGCATTTTAAAATCACAGCACGACATGCCATATGCTTTTATAATAAGTAAATGGTGACGACGGTATATGTGTGTGTTGTATTGTAAATTATTTGGTTGCTGCCTGCAGAAAGGATTACATAGGCAAAGATTGCTGAAGACTGAGGCTATGCTGTCAGGCTTTATCGTGTAGTCACCTGGCCTGCTAAGTCTACCTGGCATTATTTGTCACAGAAGGGGGTATATATCTTTACATTCACCCTTAGTGGTCCGAATCCTCCTATAACACCACTTAGAAGTCCTAATGAGTTCTAAATATATGAGAAACTGCTTCAGAGTTCTGAAGATTTTTATTCTAGTGATAAATTAAGAGACCTTTGAACCAAGAAGATGTTTTGAGTAGTTTTTCATAATACTTAAATCCATTTTAGATCTGTGTAAATATTAGTCAACTGTCTGATCGGTTGTCTGTGCAGAGATGACAGCTCTTCTGTACATGAACTCTGCGTGACATAGTCCAAGCAACTGGGCAAACTTTATCAAAGCTTCTGTCTAGAATAATGAAAATCTGGGTCACTGGGTACACACCAATCTGCAAACAATGTTTCGCTTGAGTTGTAATATTTCCTAATGTATTTGTAACATGTTGCCATTGAAGCGCTTTGAATTATTGCCAGCATGTGGTTATTGTATCTATGATCTACTAAATGAGATGTTCAACGGTTGGTGGGCTCTAAAGCCTTCTGTACAGGCTGTCAAAAAAAAAAAACATAAAATAATGTCTGTGACAGGAAATAACTGTTAAAGAGTAAACAAGGTTTTTAGCCAAATGTAATATTAAGCAATAATTTTAACTTTCTGGTCAAATGAAGTTTGCCATATGACTGCCTCCTGACTACTCTGTGTATCCCAGGAAAGAAGAATAACAAGATATTATGTGTCTCTAAAATATGCACATTTTTCACTTGCGTGCCTAATGCTTGTGGGTTTATTCCTGATTTTTTTTAATGTACTTGAGTGCATTTTTAATTTTTTTTTTTTTTTGCGTGTAATCGACTTATGTAAATTGCCATGACCATTGGAGACAGACCAGTACTTTTAGAAAGAATGAAGCAGTCACTATCATTGAGCTGCTTAGGAATATGAGAATATAAACACTTTTATTTGGTTTGGGAGTGCTGTAACACTTGTAGGTTGGGCCAATTGCCGTAATGCATTGGGGTTCAATTTATATTATTCGGATTGGCATAGCAGCAACAACAACAATGTAACTTGTAATAACATGTAGCTCCAACACATTCATCATTTGATAAGTGCCGATAATCCCTTAAGGGTTGTCCATTCAAGCCTCCTTCTTCCTCAAATCTTATTGGTTCATGTTCCATGGAGATCTTCACTCCATAGAAAATCTTCCTGGTAGTCTTCTTTTCTGTGCATGCCTCAACAGTCAACTGCTTGCCTATAACACTTAAGCTATGTACATATACGTCAGATGATTCTCATCCAATAATCTGGTGTGTGTACAGCA
>NW_027317384.1:0-15999 GCF_032062135.1 Pyxicephalus adspersus | reverse complement strand
CATTGCTGATGCAAAGAGTGGTCCTGTTAACTCGGTGTTGACATCAGTCATGCTAAAGTTTGTAGTTTTACAGGAGAAAGTACAGGGTTAATGCCACAGATTACCATTTACACAAGTATACAACAGCTGTTAGACCTAATTTTGTCTTGTGGTTAAAAACACACTCACGATCTATATGTTCTGATATCGTGGGGCCCAACAAATTGTTTACCTGTGAATGATACAATACAGGATCTTAGACTGCCACATGGCAATAAAAGTAACCATGAGCCAGCCTTCTTCAACTTTTTTTTTACATGGGAAACCCCTGAAATATCCTAAAAGAACCCCTTATCAGAAATGTTGATGTGGTGGTCAGCAAGAAGGATGTCTTTTATATTTCAGGCCAGAGGGAAGAATGTCACTTTTAGCCAAAAAATATTTGGTCACATATTGATCATTGCTCAAGAATCCCTTAGCAACTTTTGGAGGGACATTATTATTCTATGGAACCCTAGTTTAGAAAAACTGCCATAGACAGTAGATGACAATCTTCCAGTGTGGCCCATTCAGTCATTTTGGTGCAGAACTCAGAATGATTGTTTTTTGAGGTTGTAAAACTTTACTAGTGCCAGGAAAGTCTCCATGTTCCTATCCCTTCCTGCTCCACTACCCTAAGCTGGGGAGATTGTATGGGTGGGGATAACCTGCTTAAAAGAAAGACTGACCAATGAGACATTGGGATATACTGAAATGTACATCCAATCAATCTGTAATGTCTATGGCAACCTCCAGGCTGGTATTATGTAGGTAAATCTATTCAACCAAGAATTCTGGAAATATTCCTCTAGATCTTGAGCTTTCTATAGAGGAGGGGGGGTTTGTTTTAAGTCCAGTAAACAGCTAAATATACAATTGAAATCCACATATGGCAATTGTATTACCTGCAAATGGCTTTGTAATTCTCCTCAAATATTTTATTGCGCAACATATTGACCAAGTAGACACATATTCCCCATAAGTTCCTTAAAAACTCCTGAAGCCTATCCACCTTCTGCCCCCAATGTTGGAAAGCATTTTAGTGCAGCAACACTTTGTATTGCGAATGACTGACTGAGTATGCATAGCTTGTCATTCCCAGTCTGATAGGACTGGGGAATTGTAAGAAAAAAATACAGATTTAAGGCTTAGAGGATAGCTTTATTCAGAGATCCCATATAATTCCTGAGAATTTGGAGTTTATATTTGCACTCATTTCCCAACCCTTACATTACTTGATTATCAGTAGAGACAGAAGTTCCGATCAGTCGCTCTATTTAAACATTTACGCACATCGGTTGGACAGCATTGCACTTGGGTGCATTTGCCAAGATCATTATTTTACACTTTCAGGCAGACTCCAGACTAGCACTTCAATCACATATATAAAATGTGAGTTGTACTGTGTTACCTAGATTCATGTAACACATGGTACTGTTTGCATTATGGTACTATTCATTTCAAATGGCAAACTAACACACAGATACAATAACTGCCAATGTTCCTGCTCTGCAGTGCATGACCAAGCTTATTGTATTGTGGTAGGCTGCATTGCCAAAAATGCTGCAGGTGTGTTTTTCTTTCATTTGTTCACACTATGACATATGTGGTCAACACAAAAACATTGGACATTGCTTAGATATCAATGGCTGGTGTTCTTTCTGTATGCAATGCTGTACAGTGCATTGCTACAACACACTGCTGCACACATTTCCGTCTGTTTTTGTGTCTTACCCCACTTATTCTAATCAATGCACGGAAAACAACAGTCTTATAGTGTGAAGGAGGGCTAACTTTGTGATTGCACGCACAAATGTAAAGGGGCCCTGGTGTTGCGGCATGATTTTAATTAACATAGGAAGCCTATTTATTCAAATGTTTATCAGATTTATAAAACAAGGAGGGTGAATATATTATGATTAGTGTTTCGAGGGAACAATAAGTAACCTATATAGCGAGAGGGTGTAAAATTTCCTATTGTTTGCAATTATCTGTTTGCTTGTACGGACACCTTAGAGGACTCTGTTGAACATAAAGCAGGGAAGGTAGATACTGAATAAACACATTTTCCTAAAATATCCTAATTTTCACATACATTTACAAATATATTTTTTTTTCACAGTGAAGATAACTTCACAAATGATCTGCCCATCCCTACTGACCAGGAGTTTTTTTGGAACTTTTTATTTATTATTTTTAGTGATCTTTTATTCACTAGGAGTAGCAGTTGATTGCTAAACATATGGTTCCCTATGAAACAAGCTACACAAGTAGCATGCAGTAGCATTAGACATCAATTGCACATGATTGCAGCATTGTGCGATCATGTAAGAATAATCCCTACTACATTCTACTTGTGTCATTTTCATGGGAAGCCGTTCATGCCATAGCATTTAGCAATCAACTGTTAGTCCTGGAGGTTCAAAATTGGCAATTTTTGTTGAGTATCTAGCCCTAGCCCCCATGATAAATTGGGAGGCTTATTAATTACCACTCCATCAGAACATACTAGTTTCCTGGCAGTAATGCTGATCCACTAGTATACCACCATGTGGGTTACAGAATAAGTTTGTGGGTAGGTTGTGGAGGAGACCAGCGAACAGATAGCCAGCTGGAGTGTAAATCTCTTCAACAAGGAAATGCTGTAACAAGAACAGTAAACATGCAGCTATTGCCACTGGATAAGAATCAAGCCCGGACAGTTTAAAGAGGTATCCTAATTTTATGGTGGGGCACTTAATTCATTTAAATTCAGAAAATGTGTACCCAAATTATACAACAGAACACATGATTACCATTAAATCTAGGACAAACTAAAAACACAAATCCACAAAGAAAATGGAATCTTTTTGTAATTTTACATGTATCCTGTATTCATGTAGCCATGACTATTAATACTCAGCCTTCACTAAAGCCTTGTTCAGACAGACACCTATGGAAACTGTTAACCCAGGGTTTCTAAAGGAAAAGGAATAGAAGTGGAAAAAGCATATGGTTATATGAATGGTTAAGTTTAGAGTCTTGCGTCTTTTTATCTTTGCTTTTAAAAGAATATTGACCACAGTTTTTTTCATTTATTGTAGTGGAGCTTAGTTCATAATTTAGGTCAGTGCCCTAAAAATGTTAATTCATTGTTCATTTCCTACTTAAAAACTTTTTCAAACTTGCTGATGTAGGAAATAGACAGTATGTGAGAAGAACACTGCTACTGGGATTTAGAAATGCTAAAAAAATTATGTAGATGCATAAAATGTTCTGAGTGTCAGTCTGAACATAACCTGTGTGGCTTTTTTAAGACTGCAAACAATATTGCGTAGGAAGCAGAATAGCCACATCCTCAGGGTCAGGTGAAATTTTGCACCGCACTAAAATATCTGCCTAATCTTTGATTGTCTACTTTTTTTAGTAGACAATGTAATTATTCTTTAAAAATACACACATTAAACCCAGTGTTTCTTAAATGCAGGAAAGTGGTGATGATAATGGTTTGATGATTAGCCAAATTTGATTTGTCTATGATATGATGAAAGCAAGATTATTATTTATTCCTAAAAGAGTAACCGAATGGCTCATTTCAACCAATCAGACTCCTGATTACCGAATCAACATTTGACTCGGTACAAAATAAATACAATCAGCTTTTGTAGGTAAATGTGTTTTCCCCTTATTTACCTGAAAATAAGCCCCAAAGCTTTGACAAGGTAGCAAGCAATATAAAAACCAAGACATAATGACAATTCAAGCTACTGTTCACTTTTGTGTCTTTATTTCTAAATTTGAACTAATGAAGCCGAAATCATCTGAGTTGTTAGCAGTTACTTCATATCCTTATTCTTTGTACTGACTTTTTAAATAAGCTTGTCAATATTGAAAATGTACTCTCACGGCTTTTACAGTACATGGATATCATTATTCCCCCTCAAGGGCTTATTACTAATGATCCAGTTAATGCTGTTATTTATGTGCCATCGTTTTATTTGTACTACAGACCTGCCTTGTTTGTAAAGTGATGAATTGTTTACCAATGTCGAAGCGCAGGCTGTTAACCAGTAATTCTCTGTATCGACTTATATAAATGCAAATGTTTTTCTCTATGTGGAACTCAAAACACACAAAAGCCTAAGCAGGATGGCAATCTAGATAGTATATTTTTCCATTTGTGTCAATATTGCCTTTTCCAAATATTCTCAGTGACAAGTCGTACGGATCTGCAGTAATTCAGAAATTAGTGAATTTTCATACGTGGTGGGGTGCTGGATTAAGAGGCTGGGAGAGTGTGAAACAAGTCAACGTGTAATTGTATGATAAGGCTCTCACGAGGTATTTATTGGCCAAGTTGCTATTTCTACTCCTTTCTAATCTCGTTTAGCACATTCATTCTGTGCAATCTGTCTCCATAATCTTCTGTGACAGAATGGCAGCCAATAGAAGCATTGCATGTTTGGAGAGCAGAGGAAATATGCAGAGACGTGATAAACCGATGCTAATTATCCATATTTAGGACACCAAGTGCAGAAGATCAAGGTTTACAAATAACAAACCAGAGCCAATGATGATGGCTTCCTAGTGTGGGATATATTGGAGGGGACAAGATAAGGGTTTCACATGCAGAAGAGATTTATTGGTCAAAGGGGTTTACCTCCCACTTTCCTACTTTTATACTGCAGTAAATTTATTTCGGTTAAATTCACCAGAACATCACTCTTTTATTTGGCAATATGCCACGGCTTGCTCTGCCTTTGTGCTTGTTCAATAAAAGTCCTTGTAATATAGAGCCGCTTGATAAGATACAAATAATTGTGGCAATAGGCATTTTCCTTTAAATTGCTCAGATTATTAGATGTAAGGTGAGGGATCAGTCCTAAACGGATTGCACAAACAGTGAATGCAGTTCGTATCCAATGACTGGACCTGGATGAAAAAATGTAAACTTAATAATATTATTTAGAAATGTACCCTCTGTGTGCTATCAGATGTAATATATCCCACCTGCAGTAAGTAATGACGATAGGGAAAAACTGTTCTAATAGAGGTAAGAATACCTAAATCAGAGGTAACACGTCACATATATGATAAGGCAATGTGTTTGTGCCAACAGCCTTTCCACAACAGATGTTGTTTTATGGCTGGTCATTGCTAAAAATAATTAGCCATAGACTGTTTTATATCTCCTGGGGACTCAGGAAGTTACGCCAAAATGTAAAATGAATACAAAACCTAATTTAGAAAGTAAAACTCCTCCAAAACGGTTGCACAAGTGTTTTGGCCAATTTAGGTTTCAAAGTCTAAAATTCCTGGCAGGTAAAGCTGAAATGCGAGGCTTTAATTGTTCTAAACCTGATACATTTAAATTAAAAGTAGTCATTTTGGCATATACAAATCAAAAATATTAGCATTACTTATATTTAATTGTATCCTTAGCCATTGTACACCTTGGCCAGCACTTGCATAAGGAAAAAAAGCTAATTCTTTGGCATACCAAACATCTTTGCTAAACCAATGAAAAGGTTACAAATAATCCATACATATCATACCTCATACCTCAGAAAATTTGGTATTAACAATAGCTTATCTTTTCTTATCCTCTGACCATCTCCCTGTGCAGTTTTTTTAAGTTCTTTGGTGACATACAGTACAGACAAAGACTAATAGCAAAGGGGGTGACACTCTGCAGAAAGAGCTGTAGAAGCCACTGCTTTATCTAGCATGCTTTTATTTTTAGAGACACTTCACTTGTGCTTTAGAAATTAGCACTGTCTGGATTTCAGAAAAGCAGGGAAATAAATTGCCCACAAGCACTTTATTAGGGAATGCTAATATAAAATTATTCATTCTGTTTGTCAGCTGTGTATATTAGGAAAAGTTTAAAAAGTGTTTTAAGTTTTTTTTAAAAAGTTACCAGACTTCAATATGGCACAATGGCCCATATGACATATTTATTACTTTACAAATGTACAATCTTTTATTGATTATCCAACTACTATGATGTGCAAGAACCCTTTTTGATTTGATGTAAACTAAATGCATTTTCTAGGAAGGTTCTTCCACCACTGAGTTGTTGGTACAGGTGGTCCCTGAGTTAAGGACATCCGACATACGGATGGACGACTTCTAGATATTCCTTGTTTGCAGGACGGAGGCTTGAGGGGGGGGGGTATGCATTACTTGCAGAAGAAATCTTTTGCTAAACACAGCTGAGGTTGTGGGTGATCTTAAGAGCTCAGCTGATCTGTAGCATCTTATAAATCTTTAATGACTAAGACAATCTCTGCAGTTGTTTCTTTTTGTATATAAAAGCACAGCTTGCTCCAAAATTCAATGAATGTCTAAGCTCCATAAAGTATTTTTTTTGCTTTGTTTGCGATTAGCACACAGTGAAGATTTTTTACAGTAACTGACACCATGCTGCCCAAACCCCTCTGCTCTGTGCATAGTAGTGTTTTACTACTTTTGCATTATTGTAATATTTTAATGACTGATATGATAAAATCAATGTAAAAATACAATTCACAAAGATTATCACTATCTGAAATAACAGCAGCTTTAGGCTGATGATAACGGTACATTTTTAAGGATACAATAACTGTGGAAGATAGAATAACAATCTAAAAGGAAATCAGGCTTTTAGCAGAAAAATGCCTATTTCATGCAGAAAAGTTCATGCAATAAAATGATCCCAGGATAAAATAGGGAATAGAGATAAAACCAATATAGGGAATTGAACCTAGGGTCTCTAGTCTTCCTAGGCACCAGAAATGTTAGACACAACTACTTTTATAATGTAAATTACATTACATCTGGTAGAGAACCCACAATTCTGGTGGATCTGGTTTAAATGTTCTTTCTTTATATAAATGTATACAATTTGTTCTGCCTATATGGACGAGTACTGTAACTGATGCTATGAATGTACATATGAATACTTCATTAAATCAAGGTATTGTGGCCAAATTCAGCCATCCCTGGTGATCTACATGTTCATTTGATTATGACTCCCAAAAAACATTTTTCAGCAAACTGTCATTAACAGGTAACTGTTGTGTATGTCTATTTTTACCCATAAAAGAAAATATTGCAGTGATACAGCATAATGAAGCCATTTTGAGATGCCATTAAACAAAATAATGTTTGTTTTTTGCTTGAGTATGACTGATTAAAACAGTAAGCAGCTCACAGTATGTCATCTCCCAAGGTAAACACGGAGGGATTGGTTTGTCTTTGTGAGATGCTCTATTAATTATGCTCATTTTAGCAGCAGATCTGGGAGGATCTCACAATCTGCTAAAACTATTAACATTGCATATAATTTACATATGATTAAGATACTTGCTGTCATTACTATGCAAAGCAGGCACGTGTAAGTTTGGGAACCAACACGCAGTGTACTTTGGAGAGATAGATGGATAGATAATTAGATAGACACATAGATTTTTGTTAACTGTGGCCTTTCATTTGTAGGCGTTTTTCTTCTAATTTACAGTTATGCAAAACAAAAGTACAGTCCAGGGATGACTTAGGCAGATGTAATAATGGAAAATGTAGTAGGGATTAGTTCCATGTTATCTAGTAACAGATAATTGCATGCAAAGGATGTATAATTGCATGGTAAGACACTTAGAACAGTGGAACAGTTTATAATATAAAACAGGAGAAATGAAATAGATCAAGAGAGATTTTTTGTTTAATTTCAGTAGCAGTAAAGGTTAATTTCCACACAATTGGAAATGCAGCTTTCATTATTAACTGGTTTATTTTTTTTTTTTATATGATAAACTGATATTACTGTATATCACACAACATATCATATCTGAACAAAACAATCTAGCTTACTTGTTCCTAACTTTGTCATCACGTGCCAAAAGAAACAGGCACAAATACATTAATTCGTACTTCCCAACAAATAAATGTATCAACTTTATTCAGTAGGAAAACTGTGAGGAGTTAAAGGGCAGACAGAGGTAACCCCCACCACCACCCCACAGCCTCTATTCCTCTCTCTATTCATCACCAAGGAGAAGAGAAGGACTGTAGGGAGCAACAATGGCTGGACAGCAGTACAAAGCACATTACCAGTTAATGACAAACCTGACTTAGACCAATGTGTCCTCTACTGAAAAAAAAGCATAGAGGCAAAGTGGAAGTCAGTACTTAATTACAATCACATCATCCACATGAGCCAGTAAATTGGCCTATAAACTTTATGAGTAGAGGTAAATTTTAAGGTCACAGGGTTTCATGGCATAATCAGGAAACAATATTGTATTGGATGGTGAATCAAATTAAATATAGGCTGCAGAGATATATCATTAAGTATTTTAGGATTTTATTTCAATTCATTGCATTTAAAATATGTAAGAGAAATAATGACTTTATATAGGTTATTTTTAGAAATCAGATTGTTAAAAGAGTTTATAAAATATTTAAATAGGCTGGACCTCTATTGGCACTTTTTTAATTCTAGAACAAGCTACTTGGAGCAGAGAAGTGTGGTGGCTTTTTGATTCCTTAACATAACAGCTGTAGATAATAAATGAAGATATGCACACTAGTTGAAGGACAATACTTGGGTGCAGACCTGAGATGCTTTGTAATCTGGACCCCCTCCTCCCAAAGCCCAAGATGCATTTGGTTGAGGGTAACTGATGGAGCTCCCAGAGAAAGACTGGATACTTACAGGCTGGTCCTTACTGAATGGAATGGATAATGACCCCAAGTTCCCAAGGTTTGCTGCTGCCTGGTGAGCAGAAGCTTGGATTTGTGTGGTCCAAGCTTTTCCCAGCTTGTCTCATTCTGTCACTGGGATCACGGGCTCCCTCGGCTCGTTTGCACCTGCGTCGCTTTTGGCTCCTTCAGGAATTCGCTGAAGCTTGTAATCAGCTTTGTGAGGCTATTGAGTGCAAGGCTGAGTGAAACTTGCAAAGCTCACACAGAACTGGCCCTGTGAATAGGAGTCAGCATGGGGCTGCTCTCCAAGCCTCTGGCCTGCCAAATTCCAGCAGAGACTCTTACAATCACTCCACACAAGCTGCATTGCTTCCCCACACTAAGAAAAGTTAGAAAAGAAAAGCTAAAATACCAGCCCCTGAGGTTAGCAGTTGGTTCCCATATTAATGATCAACCTCCATTGCTGATGCAAAGAGTGGTCCTGTTAACTCGGTGTTGACATCAGTCATGCTAAAGTTTGTAGTTTTACAGGAGAAAGTACAGGGTTAATGCCACAGATTACCATTTACACAAGTATACAACAGCTGTTAGACCTAATTTTGTCTTGTGGTTAAAAACACACTCACGATCTATATGTTCTGATATCGTGGGGCCCAACAAATTGTTTACCTGTGAATGATACAATACAGGATCTTAGACTGCCACATGGCAATAAAAGTAACCATGAGCCAGCCTTCTTCAACTTTTTTTTTACATGGGAAACCCCTGAAATATCCTAAAAGAACCCCTTATCAGAAATGTTGATGTGGTGGTCAGCAAGAAGGATGTCTTTTATATTTCAGGCCAGAGGGAAGAATGTCACTTTTAGCCAAAAAATATTTGGTCACATATTGATCATTGCTCAAGAAACCCTTAGCAACTTTTGGAGGGACATTATTATTCTATGGAACCCTAGTTTAGAAAAACTGCCATAGACAGTAGATGACAATCTTCCAGTGTGGCCCATTCAGTCATTTTGGTGCAGAACTCAGAATGATTGTTTTTTGAGGTTGTAAAACTTTACTAGTGCCAGGAAAGTCTCCATGTTCCTATCCCTTCCTGCTCCACTACCCTAAGCTGGGGAGATTGTATGGGTGGGGATAACCTGCTTAAAAGAAAGACTGACCAATGAGACATTGGGATATACTGAAATGTACATCCAATCAATCTGTAATGTCTATGGCAACCTCCAGGCTGGTATTATGTAGGTAAATCTATTCAACCAAGAATTCTGGAAATATTCCTCTAGATCTTGAGCTTTCTATAGAGGAGGGGGGGTTTGTTTTAAGTCCAGTAAACAGCTAAATATACAATTGAAATCCACATATGGCAATTGTATTACCTGCAAATGGCTTTGTAATTCTCCTCAAATATTTTATTGCGCAACATATTGACCAAGTAGACACATATTCCCCATAAGTTCCTTAAAAACTCCTGAAGCCTATCCACCTTCTGCCCCCAATGTTGGAAAGCATTTTAGTGCAGCAACACTTTGTATTGCGAATGACTGACTGAGTATGCATAGCTTGTCATTCCCAGTCTGATAGGACTGGGGAATTGTAAGAAAAAAATACAGATTTAAGGCTTAGAGGATAGCTTTATTCAGAGATCCCATATAATTCCTGAGAATTTGGAGTTTATATTTGCACTCATTTCCCAACCCTTACATTACTTGATTATCAGTAGAGACAGAAGTTCCGATCAGTCGCTCTATTTAAACATTTACGCACATCGGTTGGACAGCATTGCACTTGGGTGCATTTGCCAAGATCATTATTTTACACTTTCAGGCAGACTCCAGACTAGCACTTCAATCACATATATAAAATGTGAGTTGTACTGTGTTACCTAGATTCATGTAACACATGGTACTGTTTGCATTATGGTACTATTCATTTCAAATGGCAAACTAACACACAGATACAATAACTGCCAATGTTCCTGCTCTGCAGTGCATGACCAAGCTTATTGTATTGTGGTAGGCTGCATTGCCAAAAATGCTGCAGGTGTGTTTTTCTTTCATTTGTTCACACTATGACATATGTGGTCAACACAAAAACATTGGACATTGCTTAGATATCAATGGCTGGTGTTCTTTCTGTATGCAATGCTGTACAGTGCATTGCTACAACACACTGCTGCACACATTTCCGTCTGTTTTTGTGTCTTACCCCACTTATTCTAATCAATGCACGGAAAACAACAGTCTTATAGTGTGAAGGAGGGCTAACTTTGTGATTGCACGCACAAATGTAAAGGGGCCCTGGTGTTGCGGCATGATTTTAATTAACATAGGAAGCCTATTTATTCAAATGTTTATCAGATTTATAAAACAAGGAGGGTGAATATATTATGATTAGTGTTTCGAGGGAACAATAAGTAACCTATATAGCGAGAGGGTGTAAAATTTCCTATTGTTTGCAATTATCTGTTTGCTTGTACGGACACCTTAGAGGACTCTGTTGAACATAAAGCAGGGAAGGTAGATACTGAATAAACACATTTTCCTAAAATATCCTAATTTTCACATACATTTACAAATATATTTTTTTTTCACAGTGAAGATAACTTCACAAATGATCTGCCCATCCCTACTGACCAGGAGTTTTTTTGGAACTTTTTATTTATTATTTTTAGTGATCTTTTATTCACTAGGAGTAGCAGTTGATTGCTAAACATATGGTTCCCTATGAAACAAGCTACACAAGTAGCATGCAGTAGCATTAGACATCAATTGCACATGATTGCAGCATTGTGCGATCATGTAAGAATAATCCCTACTACATTCTACTTGTGTCATTTTCATGGGAAGCCGTTCATGCCATAGCATTTAGCAATCAACTGTTAGTCCTGGAGGTTCAAAATTGGCAATTTTTGTTGAGTATCTAGCCCTAGCCCCCATGATAAATTGGGAGGCTTATTAATTACCACTCCATCAGAACATACTAGTTTCCTGGCAGTAATGCTGATCCACTAGTATACCACCATGTGGGTTACAGAATAAGTTTGTGGGTAGGTTGTGGAGGAGACCAGCGAACAGATAGCCAGCTGGAGTGTAAATCTCTTCAACAAGGAAATGCTGTAACAAGAACAGTAAACATGCAGCTATTGCCACTGGATAAGAATCAAGCCCGGACAGTTTAAAGAGGTATCCTAATTTTATGGTGGGGCACTTAATTCATTTAAATTCAGAAAATGTGTACCCAAATTATACAACAGAACACATGATTACCATTAAATCTAGGACAAACTAAAAACACAAATCCACAAAGAAAATGGAATCTTTTTGTAATTTTACATGTATCCTGTATTCATGTAGCCATGACTATTAATACTCAGCCTTCACTAAAGCCTTGTTCAGACAGACACCTATGGAAACTGTTAACCCAGGGTTTCTAAAGGAAAAGGAATAGAAGTGGAAAAAGCATATGGTTATATGAATGGTTAAGTTTAGAGTCTTGCGTCTTTTTATCTTTGCTTTTAAAAGAATATTGACCACAGTTTTTTTCATTTATTGTAGTGGAGCTTAGTTCATAATTTAGGTCAGTGCCCTAAAAATGTTAATTCATTGTTCATTTCCTACTTAAAAACTTTTTCAAACTTGCTGATGTAGGAAATAGACAGTATGTGAGAAGAACACTGCTACTGGGATTTAGAAATGCTAAAAAAATTATGTAGATGCATAAAATGTTCTGAGTGTCAGTCTGAACATAACCTGTGTGGCTTTTTTAAGACTGCAAACAATATTGCGTAGGAAGCAGAATAGCCACATCCTCAGGGTCAGGTGAAATTTTGCACCGCACTAAAATATCTGCCTAATCTTTGATTGTCTACTTTTTTTAGTAGACAATGTAATTATTCTTTAAAAATACACACATTAAACCCAGTGTTTCTTAAATGCAGGAAAGTGGTGATGATAATGGTTTGATGATTAGCCAAATTTGATTTGTCTATGATATGATGAAAGCAAGATTATTATTTATTCCTAAAAGAGTAACCGAATGGCTCATTTCAACCAATCAGACTCCTGATTACCGAATCAACATTTGACTCGGTACAAAATAAATACAATCAGCTTTTGTAGGTAAATGTGTTTTCCCCTTATTTACCTGAAAATAAGCCCCAAAGCTTTGACAAGGTAGCAAGCAATATAAAAACCAAGACATAATGACAATTCAAGCTACTGTTCACTTTTGTGTCTTTATTTCTAAATTTGAACTAATGAAGCCGAAATCATCTGAGTTGTTAGCAGTTACTTCATATCCTTATTCTTTGTACTGACTTTTTAAATAAGCTTGTCAATATTGAAAATGTACTCTCACGGCTTTTACAGTACATGGATATCATTATTCCCCCTCAAGGGCTTATTACTAATGATCCAGTTAATGCTGTTATTTATGTGCCATCGTTTTATTTGTACTACAGACCTGCCTTGTTTGTAAAGTGATGAATTGTTTACCAATGTCGAAGCGCAGGCTGTTAACCAGTAATTCTCTGTATCGACTTATATAAATGCAAATGTTTTTCTCTATGTGGAACTCAAAACACACAAAAGCCTAAGCAGGATGGCAATCTAGATAGTATATTTTTCCATTTGTGTCAATATTGCCTTTTCCAAATATTCTCAGTGACAAGTCGTACGGATCTGCAGTAATTCAGAAATTAGTGAATTTTCATACGTGGTGGGGTGCTGGATTAAGAGGCTGGGAGAGTGTGAAACAAGTCAACGTGTAATTGTATGATAAGGCTCTCACGAGGTATTTATTGGCCAAGTTGCTATTTCTACTCCTTTCTAATCTCGTTTAGCACATTCATTCTGTGCAATCTGTCTCCATAATCTTCTGTGACAGAATGGCAGCCAATAGAAGCATTGCATGTTTGGAGAGCAGAGGAAATATGCAGAGACGTGATAAACCGATGCTAATTATCCATATTTAGGACACCAAGTGCAGAAGATCAAGGTTTACAAATAACAAACCAGAGCCAATGATGATGGCTTCCTAGTGTGGGATATATTGGAGGGGACAAGATAAGGGTTTCACATGCAGAAGAGATTTATTGGTCAAAGGGGTTTACCTCCCACTTTCCTACTTTTATACTGCAGTAAATTTATTTCGGTTAAATTCACCAGAACATCACTCTTTTATTTGGCAATATGCCACGGCTTGCTCTGCCTTTGTGCTTGTTCAATAAAAGTCCTTGTAATATAGAGCCGCTTGATAAGATACAAATAATTGTGGCAATAGGCATTTTCCTTTAAATTGCTCAGATTATTAGATGTAAGGTGAGGGATCAGTCCTAAACGGATTGCACAAACAGTGAATGCAGTTCGTATCCAATGACTGGACCTGGATGAAAAAATGTAAACTTAATAATATTATTTAGAAATGTACCCTCTGTGTGCTATCAGATGTAATATATCCCACCTGCAGTAAGTAATGACGATAGGGAAAAACTGTTCTAATAGAGGTAAGAATACCTAAATCAGAGGTAACACGTCACATATATGATAAGGCAATGTGTTTGTGCCAACAGCCTTTCCACAACAGATGTTGTTTTATGGCTGGTCATTGCTAAAAATAATTAGCCATAGACTGTTTTATATCTCCTGGGGACTCAGGAAGTTACGCCAAAATGTAAAATGAATACAAAACCTAATTTAGAAAGTAAAACTCCTCCAAAACGGTTGCACAAGTGTTTTGGCCAATTTAGGTTTCAAAGTCTAAAATTCCTGGCAGGTAAAGCTGAAATGCAAGGCTTTAATTGTTCTAAACCTGATACATTTAAATTAAAAGTAGTCATTTTGGCATATACAAATCAAAAATATTAGCATTACTTATATTTAATTGTATCCTTAGCCATTGTACACCTTGGCCAGCACTTGCATAAGGAAAAAAAGCTAATTCTTTGGCATACCAAACATCTTTGCTAAACCAATGAAAAGGTTACAAATAATCCATACATATCATACCTCATACCTCAGAAAATTTGGTATTAACAATAGCTTATCTTTTCTTATCCTCTGACCATCTCCCTGTGCAGTTTTTTTAAGTTCTTTGGTGACATACAGTACAGACAAAGACTAATAGCAAAGGGGGTGACACTCTGCAGAAAGAGCTGTAGAAGCCACTGCTTTATCTAGCATGCTTTTATTTTTAGAGACACTTCACTTGTGCTTTAGAAATTAGCACTGTCTGGATTTCAGAAAAGCAGGGAAATAAATTGCCCACAAGCACTTTATTAGGGAATGCTAATATAAAATTATTCATTCTGTTTGTCAGCTGTGTATATTAGGAAAAGTTTAAAAAGTGTTTTAAGTTTTTTTAAAAAAGTTACCAGACTTCAATATGGCACAATGGCCCATATGACATATTTATTACTTTACAAATGTACAATCTTTTATTGATTATCCAACTACTATGATGTGCAAGAACCCTTTTTGATTTGATGTAAACTAAATGCATTTTCTAGGAAGGTTCTTCCACCACTGAGTTGTTGGTACAGGTGGTCCCTGAGTTAAGGACATCCGACATACGGATGGACGACTTCTAGATATTGCTTGTTTGCAGGACGGAGGCTTGAGGGGGGGGGGTATGCATTACTTGCAGAAGAAATCTTTTGCTAAACACAGCTGAGGTTGTGGGTGATCTTAAGAGCTCAGCTGATCTGTAGCATCTTATAAATCTTTAATGACAAAGACAATCTCTGCAGTTGTTTCTTTTTGTATATAAAAGCACAGCTTGCTCCAAAATTCAATGAATGTCTAAGCTCCATAAAGTATTTTTTTTGCTTTGTTTGCAATTAGCACACAGTGAAGATTTTTTACAGTAACTGACACCATGCTGCCCAAATTTATGTTGAGACAAACATCTGTCTTAATTGAATAACAAAAAATTATGTACCTGTTCCAACTTACATACAAATTCAACTTAAGAACAAACTTACAGTCCCTATCTCGTATGTAACCAGGGGACTACCTCTAATTTATAAAAGTGATTGTACAGATGTTATACAACTGAATTGTAAAGTTTGCACAATTAGAAAACTGTACAATTAGAAGTACAATTTGTACAATTAGAAGACTGAACAAGTATGGCTTGTTTGGAAGAGAGATATAGAATAAAGCAGCATGGCTCAATATTTCAAAGTTGCAAAACAAAACACAAGATTTCTGGATCAAAATTCTTTGGTGTTGTTATTTTGACTTGTTTTGCAGCTACATGACCATAACACCTTGCAATCATTAGGCCTGATGTATTAAAGCTCTCCAAGACTAGA
>NW_027317383.1:0-15999 GCF_032062135.1 Pyxicephalus adspersus | reverse complement strand
TCACAGTGTATGAGGTCCATTGTCTGAAAGGTGAAGTTAAAGCAGAAAATTAAGGAATTTCAACATGGTATTGGTCCAGGGAACACTGAAAAAACACCAAGAAATAGATCAACAAGAAAAAAATGAGGGTTATGAATTAGCCTAGTCAAATTCCCTATTGAATGGTATGGAAGAATTTGAAAGAGGTTGTTAATGCAAAAAAAACCCACAAATATTTTGCAGCCGATCTTAATTTTCAGGGATGAATGGTTGATGTCAGAGACTAGTGGGAACTAATGCAAACTTTTTGTTTTTTTGGTTTTGGTTTACTCATGCAGGTATATTACATTCATCCATAGGTACTTTTTACTGTAGAATCTAGTGTTTGTTCAAATATGTTGAAACACTGCACTTACATGACTATATAGTTTTGCACTGTCACCAAGTGTTTAAAATAGCTCTAAATACTAAAAAATAGTGCTAAACAAAATAAATTATTACAATTATTGTGAAATTAATACCTTTTTTCAGCATCCATGGAGGGTGCAGTAACCTTTAGCTACAACATGCCTTTGGCACATTCATATTTGTTCTTCTCTATTCTAGCCTCTACAGCCTATCTCTTCTTCCAGCTTTGTATTTGGCACTTGGGTCTTTAAGTCCAGTTTATTTCTATCACAACATTATTCTAACCTTTTCCAGTTGGTGAGCCAGCCCAGTCTGCAGCATTGTTCCCTGGTGTCTGCCTGTCTTAGTGTTTGCCTTTTATCTTTTCAGTCTACTCTCCTCCAGACATACCTTTCTTTGCTCCTGTGTCCTCCAATTTGTATGTATTTTAGTTTGCTTTCTTTTGCTCCTCACCGCCATTTTCTGCCTCCCCACCTCTCCCAAGTCATCCTGCCCATAGGTCTTATCATCTGTCCTACTTTACATACTTCTCAGTGGCTTTGCCTGTGATTCCCCAAACTGATCCTTAACCTGTCAATAATCTTCCATTTTATGTCACAGGAAGCTTGGGGTATTGTGTTCTTGAGTATAAAAATTGCTGCATTGTTAGCAGGATTCTTCCCAGATTGTGGGGGGTTGTATTTCTATTTTCCTCCAGCAATGACTCTCTGGAGACACATGGAGAATCTGTGTCGGATGAGCTCATCTTTCCTCCTGTCAGAAGATGTGTGGTTCTATATCTGTATATCAGGCTGTAACATAACTGTAATATGGAAAACAGTACACATTATTTTTTATTAATACCTGAAATGTTAAGATAGCTGCACTGGCCATCACACGTGAAGTACCAACTCTACATTTATACCAAGTCTGTAGACTCAGTGGTACCATGAACTGAGGAGTCAGAAGATTTTACGTGTCAGTTCCACAGCCCTCCTTATGACTTCTAAAAGCTGACAACCCTTGGAGACCTACCACACACTACACCACATAACTTGATTTTACAGCACCAAGAGTAACACTATGGGGTCTATTTATAAAACAATGAATCTGACATTCAGTTAAACATTCCCAGGTGAAGAATCTTCCAGGTCCATATGTTTCATTGACAATAATTAACTGATATATTTTGATATAGTCTTTTCCCCATTCACGGCAAAGGAAATGGGTCACATTAAAGCCCACACTGTCCACTGCTGATACTTAGCTTCCATCTACCATTGCCCTGACAAGGGGGGGAAAGGCACTGAATTTTTAGATTCAAACCCCTTAACGAATCAACATTTTGGCAAAAAAAGTTGAATATGGTTTTTATTTACCATGGATAACAGAATTATAAGCCATACTCCTGGTTTAACAATTCTAAAGTGTTACTGAATTTTGAGATCAGTTCAGTGAAAATTAGTCAAGAAAGGAAGACCTGGGCTCGAGCAAGGCTCAATTTACCTAAGCATTGTATAAATCTATCAAATTGCAGTATGGCCACCCACATCTAGATGGATATGAACTGCAATGTCAACCTTACCATGTTACCTGCATATTCGCTGTGTTGCTTATTAGTGCTGGGTCGCACAGCCTGCTATGGTTTTAGTAATGCTTTTCCTGCTCGTGTGGCTACAGATAAGCAGATATTTCTCTGGGAACAACAGAGGTTCCAATAATTTGTCAGAGCACTAAAATCCATTGTATTATATTTTGGTACTATTACACATTTTTTAATAATTTATTCATGTAAAACAGCATATAAGATATAATAACCAACTTACATAAAAATTGAGATAACCATTGTACAAAAATAATATGTTTAACCCAGAGGGGAATTGAAGGGCCTCAGTCCAACAATAAAAAGAGTCTTAACAAAGGGCTCAGTTTTGGCAACAACATACATGCATTGGTAACAACACATATTTATATATAACACACTTACTTAACAAACCTGTCAAAAATGGTAGCCAGTAAAACCACATAGTCAATAATTTCTCAGGAACATTTGTAATGCTAGGATGTTCATTCTGTTCTTTTCTACATATAGGGGAAAGGAAGAAGACAACCTGGAGACCAACCCCAATTCTGGGGACTGTTGGTGATCAGACTTTAAATGATCTAGCATGCCAGAATACTAAACAACATTTGTAAGACACCTGTGCTAATGATAGATTCTTACCTGCAATGAAAATCCAACATTTGCAGACCTTCAAGCTGAAGGCCAAAAATCGTTCACAAAAACGTGACCAGCGACGCCGACGAACTAGGATTGTTGTTGAAAGTGAACAACCATCATGCCGGATCTAATTGGCCGATGATCGTTCACTATCTATCGTTTGTGCACATTGTGATCGTGCATGTTTCTGCAGTACACTTTCTCCTGTACATGTCACTCCCTGCATTGTTCAAACAATTGTATCTAGTGTGTGTACTCTATTAGTGGATTATATTTGAATGATCGTATTGTTACAGCATGTACAGAATTATGCACAATTTGATCGTTCAAGTATAATATAATCATTAATAATAATTATAATATATTATAATTATAATATAATATATTATAATTATAATATAATATATATAATATAATATACATTATAATATAATCATTGATCGATTGTAATCGTTCATTTGCTAACGATAAATATTGGAAGTGTTTAGACAGCTTTAGACAGTTGTAATATTAAAAAAATATTTACCCTCATCTTTTGAGGATGAATGAACCCATCATGGACATAGACAGCAAAGAAAACCTTAAAAGGGTTCTAAAGTTTCACAAAAGTGAAAAGTAAATTGTTTGAGCTTTTCTGGTATTAAGAATATTGAAGACCAACTTTTCAGTGGCAGTGGCTCAAACAATATGCTGAAGATACTAATTGTTGCTGCAAGAGAGCTTTTTTAAAGCCCACATTTTTCAAGTAGTACTGGATATTTGAAGCTTTGCTTATTATCTGCCCATATAGGATCACCTTTATTTCTTGTCTGTAAAATATTTTAAGGACAAGACTAGTGGTGGTGATTGGGAAGGAGGTCTGGGTGGTGAAGTACATAAATGTATTTATTTCAGTAAAGCCTAGTCTCCACTGGCTTTGAGCAAGCTTCAGGCTGTGTAGTAAGGAAAACGCTGCATGCTTCAGCTTTGCTTCAATTTCCAAACACATAGGACATCACAGGACAATGCAGGCTTGACACAGGGTAAGGAAGCATGCTGCGGTAAACTGAAGCAAAGCAAAGCACAGTTTAAGCATCCACTGAGACTGCCCAATTGCTTTCAATTAAAACCTTTTGCAGTGCATTTCAGACATGTTTGAAGGGTGCCTCAAACAGTGCAGACTGGGCTTAAGACTGTCATTCCAAGATTTTCTATAAATCTTTAGAAATTGTAATTTGTGTAAACCTCAGATATGTAAATTGAATTCATTAATATTCCATTAGGATGGCCATACATAGTGAAGGTTGACCTTTTGGCTACAAGCATTTAGACCCTTGGCCACAAGTGTATTGTGTTATCACTCAATAGGATTTGCTTTCTTAAAAAAACCACTGGTGTGACCGTTACTGTATGAAAACTGAATAGAGCCAATTAATTTACTGATGGCATTCACCATATTTCCTTTTTATTTTATGAATATTTACATATTTATCCAGCGAAAGTGACAGTGATTGTATCGGGGCAAACTATCACACTAACAGTTGTGCTGACATCAATTGGTAATTGGGAAGTTCACCTAGCCATGGCATAAGTTGTCCTAAGCCTGTAACATTTGCTGGACAGATTTGTCTGCATTTAAATTTGGAGAGAAATAAAAATAAAGGCATATGGATTAAAAAGGAATTAAAGTACTGAATACTATCACTATGTGCATTCACTGGATACAGGTATCGGAATATAACATTTTTCACAATGCTGCAATTATTGAACTCCTGCTAACACTAGGGGACAGCTGAAGACTCGCACAGATGTCAATTGCTGGACTAAGTAATGTGCTTTATTAGTCATTACTATCAAAAGGGGGGACTCTGTCATAGTTAAAGCCATTCCTTGCCACGACTCCTTTCTCCGCAGGAGGCAGTCCGCTGTTATTTAAAATTGTCATATTTAAGTCCATCAGCAATTTCAGAATGCTGGTGCAATCAGGCATGTATAATCATTGTTGTAATAAGAATTGTTAGAAAACATACATTATTTTTAGAAGCTAAGGTTTCCACCTGACTGATTTGTTAAATGTTGTAAGTTATTATGGTGTATATTATTCATAAGGATTTTATAAGGCAGCTTAGCCGCCCACAGCGCATCTCTGGATCTTAAAGTACCAGGCATTGCAGGTATGACAGTGGGCAGAGGTGAGCAACACTGCACAATGTATCCCCCATTCATTCTCTATTGGGCCGTCCCGGGATGCTACATGTCGTTTCTGCCCTAAGGTAGCAGTCCAGTGGTGTAAGGAAGAGGTGACCACAACCACACCGCCGGACTGTCGATTGCATGACTGGCTGGTAAATTGATTAGGAATTTGCAGGCTACAGAACGAATGAGAATGTGTGAATGCTGGACCAGTGGCATTAGTTGACCTACACAGTTGGATTTGAGGTTACATGAGCCACTGTTGAAATATTTGATATGTGTAGGGTAGACTATGGGTGCATTACAACAAGGTTTTTATAGAGCTTTACCTTTCCACGTGGCCTTCAATGTAATGTGAGTTTGATATGTCTGCAATGCAAAATTATGATGTGGAACAATAGAGTGGCAAAATCACTGAGTCACCTGCCATAGGCATCTTTAAAACAGTGGATGCAGGCTTGGGTTTGGGTCATCTCAACACTTCCAAGTACAGAAGAAAACGTCAAGCACATTGACACAGTGACGTCATATTTTCCAAGCTCCAATGTTCTATGTCAGGCTCAGAATTTTATTAGTGAACCATGGCGATATCAATGTAGGCAAACTCAGATACTGGAGTCTAAGATTAAGCTCCAGTAGGGGGTAAAACATGTCTGCTCTGTGATCACTCTAATTCACCAGGGGCCAATAAAGCTTGGAAAATATCAAGTCTGGCAGTGAGCTTCCCTACTCATCCCATTGTCCGATGGGAAACAAAATATACTATTTCCCATATCTACATTATATGTGTCTCAAATAACCTCCTTACAGTTCTTTCAATTAGTCTTGAGTCCATTCATAATGCAGAGTTTTGGATGCCTTGTTACTTTGTTTATCCAGGGAAGAGTTTATTGTTCAGAAAATTTTCTAGGCAATCAATAAGGGTGGAGCAGAGTTCAGGGTAGATATAAAGACACCAATTTATATATTTATGTACTCATTTTAAATGATTACAATTATAAATAAAAAAGATAAAATAAAATGATAAAATTTCAAGATACTGTAAGTATGATATTGACCTTCTGTAATTACCTGTAGCATTCTTAGCCAGTCAGGCTTAGTCCTGTACACTGATAATACACATTAGTGACAGTAGGAGGCATCACTGGGAGCTTCCAGTGCTTCTGCTCCTTCACTGGCCATTGTGGGAGAGTGTTTTTAAACAAGCTTTTAAAGCGGACTTGGTGGAAAAATCTAGCACTGATGGTTCAGAAACCATATGGTAATTTATGGTTACACTGGGAAAAGTGTATGTAAAGGTAAAAAAATTCTCTTTTGTTGTAACTGTCTGGGTACTTGTTGGAGAGATTCATCCGCTCTGATTTTTCTGGTGACCATTGGCACCAATACAGAAAGAGGGAAGTAATATAAAGTATAAAGTAGAGTCTCTAGAACAGGAGGTGATCTTTTTCCAAGTCTTTCAATGATGACACCATCTCTGGTAACAACTGTCTAAAAGAGAAATCCCCTCCACTTTCATGTTGCTTGGAAAGTAAATGGAAATCTCACCAATACTCAAACAACTTAAAAGGCTTTTTAATCTTCCATACTCTAAAACTGAAAAAAAACACACAAAAACATTTAGGCATACAAATACTTTTTTTAATGTCAGCTAATTTCTGTATAATGATGACAGTGTATGAAGTCAGTTTATTACAGCTGGGATGTCATGCACTGTTTTTCTGATTGTCTAATGCCCTACTAAAAATGCAAAGACAAACTGGAGCAGCTGTCTGGTAATAAGCCTAAATGCACTAAATATTGAAGGTTCATGCTGGGGATGGTCTGGTTGTTTGGAAACAAGCACTTAAAAAGTCCTTACGTTGGACTTACTTACAAAATCAGGCTCCAGTATATATGCAGGCTGTGGTTACAGATTGACAAACTATGGTCAAGCAGGGGTTTCCAGCTATCGGCTCATGAGGCTCCACTTAGGAAGCTGCTGAGAACATATCTGTCTTTATATCTTCTGCAGAATACACTTATTGCAAGTATACAGTTAAGCAAAATCTATTTTTTTATGCTACTAAACCATTTAAAGGAAAAGAAGTATTTGACTGTGAGCTTCCAACAATTGGCCTGCTTTAAAAAAACTCTTTAAGGCTGGAGAGGATACACTTTCAACAGTGAAGCTGGGTGATCCAGCAAACCTGGAATGGAATAGGAAAACGACGCTGGAATAGGAAAACGACGCTGGATGTGCACAGCGGGACCATGGAGGTAAGGCTGCAACAAAATTACGGGGTTAACCATCCTAGCCATTTTTTTTTGCCCGTACGAAGGTCGGGCATACCGGCTAGGTGGTTAATTACTACATTAGATACATTTGTATTGGTTCTTGTCACACAACTATGCTGTTTTCTCCGTCTGATGGACATACTTAAGCTTAGGGAGGAAAATAAGAATTACTGTGCAGATTCGGTAAGGAGATATATATACGTTAATGACATATGACTTGGTAGGGACATTAGACTGTGAGCCTCTTTGAGGGAGAGCTGGTGACGTGACTATGGACTTTGTAAAGTGCTGCGTAATACAGTGTTCAGACCATTTTTTTTTTTTAAGCTGGGTGGGAAGAAGCTATAGGCGAGTGCTGGCCCCCGTATTGTGACCCAGTTCTTCAGTAACCACCCAAAAACTGCCAGGGGGTTACTGAAAAGTGCTGGGTGGTGCACCCACTTAAAAGGGGCTGCGGAGAAGATTGTAATATGGGTAATAATATTAAGGCCCCCCTTTTAAACCTTTAATAATGGTGGCCAAGTTCCATCATGGACTTTTAGGTGTACTGCCCATTGATGCAGTACTACGTTTTCAGGACAAGGCAATGCTGTGGTATGTTCGGGGTGGGGTGCATTTGAAATGAATGTACAGTAATGCCCTTTGTTTGATGATTCTCCTAACCCTCTAGGATGTCTAATGGCCTGATAGCCATCTAGTAATCATTGCACCTGTTCCTTTCTGCTTTGTTTATTACCTTACACTGTAATTTTATTTGGTTTCTAAAAATTGTTTTATGGAAATATCCATAAAGGTTATTCTTATAAACGGAAATAGACCAGGATTGTCCATTATCATGGTGGGTTTGAAGGTAATTTGTGTTTGAAGTAATAATCTTTTATTGTATTTCAAAATGCTACATCACATGTCAATATAATACATTTTTTAATGTTTAAAATCAAGACATATTCTTTGACTACTTATAGATATACTCATTTTCAGTGAGCTGGGTTTTTTTTCAATATTATATCTGTATATTCACACACACATTTATACTTTTTGTTTAGCGAGTCAATTTAAAGTAATAATATATTATTCAGACTCTAATTGACTTCTAGGATGTGTTATGGACTACAGAATTAAAGATAGAGTTGTTTGACCACAGTAACAGTAGAGATATTTGGTAGGATCTGAATTTCAGGAGAAGGACATTGTAGCTGTTTTGCTCCTTCAGGGCCTGAGCAGTACAGTCATCAAGTCAACTGGGCATTCTGTATCATATCACAGTGTATGAGGTCCATTGTCTGAAAGGTGAAGTTAAAGCAGAAAATTAAGGAATTTCAACATGGTATTGGTCCAGGGAACACTGAAAAAACACCAAGAAATAGATCAACAAGAAAAAAATGAGGGTTATGAATTAGCCTAGTCAAATTCCCTATTGAATGGTATGGAAGAATTTGAAAGAGGTTGTTAATGCAAAAAAAACCCACAAATATTTTGCAGCCGATCTTAATTTTCAGGGATGAATGGTTGATGTCAGAGACTAGTGGGAACTAATGCAAACTTTTTGTTTTTTTGGTTTTGGTTTACTCATGCAGGTATATTACATTCATCCATAGGTACTTTTTACTGTAGAATCTAGTGTTTGTTCAAATATGTTGAAACACTGCACTTACATGACTATATAGTTTTGCACTGTCACCAAGTGTTTAAAATAGCTCTAAATACTAAAAAATAGTGCTAAACAAAATAAATTATTACAATTATTGTGAAATTAATACCTTTTTTCAGCATCCATGGAGGGTGCAGTAACCTTTAGCTACAACATGCCTTTGGCACATTCATATTTGTTCTTCTCTATTCTAGCCTCTACAGCCTATCTCTTCTTCCAGCTTTGTATTTGGCACTTGGGTCTTTAAGTCCAGTTTATTTCTATCACAACATTATTCTAACCTTTTCCAGTTGGTGAGCCAGCCCAGTCTGCAGCATTGTTCCCTGGTGTCTGCCTGTCTTAGTGTTTGCCTTTTATCTTTTCAGTCTACTCTCCTCCAGACATACCTTTCTTTGCTCCTGTGTCCTCCAATTTGTATGTATTTTAGTTTGCTTTCTTTTGCTCCTCACCGCCATTTTCTGCCTCCCCACCTCTCCCAAGTCATCCTGCCCATAGGTCTTATCATCTGTCCTACTTTACATACTTCTCAGTGGCTTTGCCTGTGATTCCCCAAACTGATCCTTAACCTGTCAATAATCTTCCATTTTATGTCACAGGAAGCTTGGGGTATTGTGTTCTTGAGTATAAAAATTGCTGCATTGTTAGCAGGATTCTTCCCAGATTGTGGGGGGTTGTATTTCTATTTTCCTCCAGCAATGACTCTCTGGAGACACATGGAGAATCTGTGTCGGATGAGCTCATCTTTCCTCCTGTCAGAAGATGTGTGGTTCTATATCTGTATATCAGGCTGTAACATAACTGTAATATGGAAAACAGTACACATTATTTTTTATTAATACCTGAAATGTTAAGATAGCTGCACTGGCCATCACACGTGAAGTACCAACTCTACATTTATACCAAGTCTGTAGACTCAGTGGTACCATGAACTGAGGAGTCAGAAGATTTTACGTGTCAGTTCCACAGCCCTCCTTATGACTTCTAAAAGCTGACAACCCTTGGAGACCTACCACACACTACACCACATAACTTGATTTTACAGCACCAAGAGTAACACTATGGGGTCTATTTATAAAACAATGAATCTGACATTCAGTTAAACATTCCCAGGTGAAGAATCTTCCAGGTCCATATGTTTCATTGACAATAATTAACTGATATATTTTGATATAGTCTTTTCCCCATTCACGGCAAAGGAAATGGGTCACATTAAAGCCCACACTGTCCACTGCTGATACTTAGCTTCCATCTACCATTGCCCTGACAAGGGGGGGAAAGGCACTGAATTTTTAGATTCAAACCCCTTAACGAATCAACATTTTGGCAAAAAAAGTTGAATATGGTTTTTATTTACCATGGATAACAGAATTATAAGCCATACTCCTGGTTTAACAATTCTAAAGTGTTACTGAATTTTGAGATCAGTTCAGTGAAAATTAGTCAAGAAAGGAAGACCTGGGCTCGAGCAAGGCTCAATTTACCTAAGCATTGTATAAATCTATCAAATTGCAGTATGGCCACCCACATCTAGATGGATATGAACTGCAATGTCAACCTTACCATGTTACCTGCATATTCGCTGTGTTGCTTATTAGTGCTGGGTCGCACAGCCTGCTATGGTTTTAGTAATGCTTTTCCTGCTCGTGTGGCTACAGATAAGCAGATATTTCTCTGGGAACAACAGAGGTTCCAATAATTTGTCAGAGCACTAAAATCCATTGTATTATATTTTGGTACTATTACACATTTTTTAATAATTTATTCATGTAAAACAGCATATAAGATATAATAACCAACTTACATAAAAATTGAGATAACCATTGTACAAAAATAATATGTTTAACCCAGAGGGGAATTGAAGGGCCTCAGTCCAACAATAAAAAGAGTCTTAACAAAGGGCTCAGTTTTGGCAACAACATACATGCATTGGTAACAACACATATTTATATATAACACACTTACTTAACAAACCTGTCAAAAATGGTAGCCAGTAAAACCACATAGTCAATAATTTCTCAGGAACATTTGTAATGCTAGGATGTTCATTCTGTTCTTTTCTACATATAGGGGAAAGGAAGAAGACAACCTGGAGACCAACCCCAATTCTGGGGACTGTTGGTGATCAGACTTTAAATGATCTAGCATGCCAGAATACTAAACAACATTTGTAAGACACCTGTGCTAATGATAGATTCTTACCTGCAATGAAAATCCAAAATTTGCAGACCTTCAAGCTGAAGGCCAAAAATCGTTCACAAAAACGTGACCAGCGACGCCGACGAACTAGGATTGTTGTTGAAAGTGAACAACCATCATGCCGGATCTAATTGGCCGATGATCGTTCACTATCTATCGTTTGTGCACATTGTGATCGTGCATGTTTCTGCAGTACACTTTCTCCTGTACATGTCACTCCCTGCATTGTTCAAACAATTGTATCTAGTGTGTGTACTCTATTAGTGGATTATATTTGAATGATCGTATTGTTACAGCATGTACAGAATTATGCACAATTTGATCGTTCAAGTATAATATAATCATTAATAATAATTATAATATATTATAATTATAATATAATATATTATAATTATAATATAATATATATAATATAATATACATTATAATATAATCATTGATCGATTGTAATCGTTCATTTGCTAACGATAAATATTGGAAGTGTTTAGACAGCTTTAGACAGTTGTAATATTAAAAAAATATTTACCCTCATCTTTTGAGGATGAATGAACCCATCATGGACATAGACAGCAAAGAAAACCTTAAAAGGGTTCTAAAGTTTCACAAAAGTGAAAAGTAAATTGTTTGAGCTTTTCTGGTATTAAGAATATTGAAGACCAACTTTTCAGTGGCAGTGGCTCAAACAATATGCTGAAGATACTAATTGTTGCTGCAAGAGAGCTTTTTTAAAGCCCACATTTTTCAAGTAGTACTGGATATTTGAAGCTTTGCTTATTATCTGCCCATATAGGATCACCTTTATTTCTTGTCTGTAAAATATTTTAAGGACAAGACTAGTGGTGGTGATTGGGAAGGAGGTCTGGGTGGTGAAGTACATAAATGTATTTATTTCAGTAAAGCCTAGTCTCCACTGGCTTTGAGCAAGCTTCAGGCTGTGTAGTAAGGAAAACGCTGCATGCTTCAGCTTTGCTTCAATTTCCAAACACATAGGACATCACAGGACAATGCAGGCTTGACACAGGGTAAGGAAGCATGCTGCGGTAAACTGAAGCAAAGCAAAGCACAGTTTAAGCATCCACTGAGACTGCCCAATTGCTTTCAATTAAAACCTTTTGCAGTGCATTTCAGACATGTTTGAAGGGTGCCTCAAACAGTGCAGACTGGGCTTAAGACTGTCATTCCAAGATTTTCTATAAATCTTTAGAAATTGTAATTTGTGTAAACCTCAGATATGTAAATTGAATTCATTAATATTCCATTAGGATGGCCATACATAGTGAAGGTTGACCTTTTGGCTACAAGCATTTAGACCCTTGGCCACAAGTGTATTGTGTTATCACTCAATAGGATTTGCTTTCTTAAAAAAACCACTGGTGTGACCGTTACTGTATGAAAACTGAATAGAGCCAATTAATTTACTGATGGCATTCACCATATTTCCTTTTTATTTTATGAATATTTACATATTTATCCAGCGAAAGTGACAGTGATTGTATCGGGGCAAACTATCACACTAACAGTTGTGCTGACATCAATTGGTAATTGGGAAGTTCACCTAGCCATGGCATAAGTTGTCCTAAGCCTGTAACATTTGCTGGACAGATTTGTCTGCATTTAAATTTGGAGAGAAATAAAAATAAAGGCATATGGATTAAAAAGGAATTAAAGTACTGAATACTATCACTATGTGCATTCACTGGATACAGGTATCGGAATATAACATTTTTCACAATGCTGCAATTATTGAACTCCTGCTAACACTAGGGGACAGCTGAAGACTCGCACAGATGTCAATTGCTGGACTAAGTAATGTGCTTTATTAGTCATTACTATCAAAAGGGGGGACTCTGTCATAGTTAAAGCCATTCCTTGCCACGACTCCTTTCTCCGCAGGAGGCAGTCCGCTGTTATTTAAAATTGTCATATTTAAGTCCATCAGCAATTTCAGAATGCTGGTGCAATCAGGCATGTATAATCATTGTTGTAATAAGAATTGTTAGAAAACATACATTATTTTTAGAAGCTAAGGTTTCCACCTGACTGATTTGTTAAATGTTGTAAGTTATTATGGTGTATATTATTCATAAGGATTTTATAAGGCAGCTTAGCCGCCCACAGCGCATCTCTGGATCTTAAAGTACCAGGCATTGCAGGTATGACAGTGGGCAGAGGTGAGCAACACTGCACAATGTATCCCCCATTCATTCTCTATTGGGCCGTCCCGGGATGCTACATGTCGTTTCTGCCCTAAGGTAGCAGTCCAGTGGTGTAAGGAAGAGGTGACCACAACCACACCGCCGGACTGTCGATTGCATGACTGGCTGGTAAATTGATTAGGAATTTGCAGGCTACAGAACGAATGAGAATGTGTGAATGCTGGACCAGTGGCATTAGTTGACCTACACAGTTGGATTTGAGGTTACATGAGCCACTGTTGAAATATTTGATATGTGTAGGGTAGACTATGGGTGCATTACAACAAGGTTTTTATAGAGCTTTACCTTTCCACGTGGCCTTCAATGTAATGTGAGTTTGATATGTCTGCAATGCAAAATTATGATGTGGAACAATAGAGTGGCAAAATCACTGAGTCACCTGCCATAGGCATCTTTAAAACAGTGGATGCAGGCTTGGGTTTGGGTCATCTCAACACTTCCAAGTACAGAAGAAAACGTCAAGCACATTGACACAGTGACGTCATATTTTCCAAGCTCCAATGTTCTATGTCAGGCTCAGAATTTTATTAGTGAACCATGGCGATATCAATGTAGGCAAACTCAGATACTGGAGTCTAAGATTAAGCTCCAGTAGGGGGTAAAACATGTCTGCTCTGTGATCACTCTAATTCACCAGGGGCCAATAAAGCTTGGAAAATATCAAGTCTGGCAGTGAGCTTCCCTACTCATCCCATTGTCCGATGGGAAACAAAATATACTATTTCCCATATCTACATTATATGTGTCTCAAATAACCTCCTTACAGTTCTTTCAATTAGTCTTGAGTCCATTCATAATGCAGAGTTTTGGATGCCTTGTTACTTTGTTTATCCAGGGAAGAGTTTATTGTTCAGAAAATTTTCTAGGCAATCAATAAGGGTGGAGCAGAGTTCAGGGTAGATATAAAGACACCAATTTATATATTTATGTACTCATTTTAAATGATTACAATTATAAATAAAAAAGATAAAATAAAATGATAAAATTTCAAGATACTGTAAGTATGATATTGACCTTCTGTAATTACCTGTAGCATTCTTAGCCAGTCAGGCTTAGTCCTGTACACTGATAATACACATTAGTGACAGTAGGAGGCAT
The DNA here is from genome assembly GCF_032062135.1 of Pyxicephalus adspersus. NCBI lineage: Eukaryota > Metazoa > Chordata > Amphibia > Anura > Pyxicephalidae > Pyxicephalus > Pyxicephalus adspersus. The sequence goes on along the minus strand of NW_027317383.1, from coordinate 1,802 downwards.
CACTGGGAGCTTCCAGTGCTTCTGCTCCTTCACTGGCCATTGTGGGAGAGTGTTTTTAAACAAGCTTTTAAAGCGGACTTGGTGGAAAAATCTAGCACTGATGGTTCAGAAACCATATGGTAATTTATGGTTACACTGGGAAAAGTGTATGTAAAGGTAAAAAAATTCTCTTTTGTTGTAACTGTCTGGGTACTTGTTGGAGAGATTCATCCGCTCTGATTTTTCTGGTGACCATTGGCACCAATACAGAAAGAGGGAAGTAATATAAAGTATAAAGTAGAGTCTCTAGAACAGGAGGTGATCTTTTTCCAAGTCTTTCAATGATGACACCATCTCTGGTAACAACTGTCTAAAAGAGAAATCCCCTCCACTTTCATGTTGCTTGGAAAGTAAATGGAAATCTCACCAATACTCAAACAACTTAAAAGGCTTTTTAATCTTCCATACTCTAAAACTGAAAAAAAACACACAAAAACATTTAGGCATACAAATACTTTTTTTAATGTCAGCTAATTTCTGTATAATGATGACAGTGTATGAAGTCAGTTTATTACAGCTGGGATGTCATGCACTGTTTTTCTGATTGTCTAATGCCCTACTAAAAATGCAAAGACAAACTGGAGCAGCTGTCTGGTAATAAGCCTAAATGCACTAAATATTGAAGGTTCATGCTGGGGATGGTCTGGTTGTTTGGAAACAAGCACTTAAAAAGTCCTTACGTTGGACTTACTTACAAAATCAGGCTCCGGTATATATGCAGGCTGTGGTTACAGATTGACAAACTATGGTCAAGCAGGGGTTTCCAGCTATCGGCTCATGAGGCTCCACTTAGGAAGCTGCTGAGAACATATCTGTCTTTATATCTTCTGCAGAATACACTTATTGCAAGTATACAGTTAAGCAAAATCTATTTTTTTATGCTACTAAACCATTTAAAGGAAAAGAAGTATTTGACTGTGAGCTTCCAACAATTGGCCTGCTTTAAAAAAACTCTTTAAGGCTGGAGAGGATACACTTTCAACAGTGAAGCTGGGTGATCCAGCAAACCTGGAACGGATTTCTTCAAAGTCATTTGCTATTTGCAAGTAAATGTTTTGAATCCTGGACCAGATCTATTCCAGGTTTGCTGGATCACCCAGTACTCACCCAGAAGCCAATATACCTACCTGTAGGTTTTTGGAATGTGGGAGGAAACCGGAGTACCCGGAGGAAATCACACACGAAATTAGATGGTACCCTGGCTGAGATTCGGACCTGGGACCTAGCACTGCAAAGGCCTAGAGTGCTAATGTCAGCATTTAACATACATGGAAGAATCAGATGTAGACAGGTTTTACACTATGGTGCATGGCATCAGAAACGAGAACTATGATAGAGAAATATTACTGCTTGAAAAATAAAGCAAGCAAGTGGGTGACTCATCACTCTACATTTTGCTTCCTAATGACATATTACTTTCAGATGGACAGAGCTTTAAAATTCACAACTTTTCTTATTGCAGATTATTAACACAGAATATTACTAAACACAACTTTTTATATGTGATTGTGACTCACAAGGTGACAGTGAGAAAAGATAAACACTATTATGCTGAGTGAAGTGATGTTTTATGACACCATATAATCCATTATGAATCTATTAGGAGGTGTGTGACGTTTTACCTTGAGGGTTCGGTCTCACCAAATGAAGTGTCGTACTGTGCATTTAGCTGCCCCATATAATGTTTTGTTTGCTTGATATTTTTTAATCCATCTAGGGGTTTAAACTTTATAGTGAAACTCTTTATTAAGTGATGTGACTTC